>NW_006942541.1:0-1164 GCF_000298275.1 Orycteropus afer afer | reverse complement strand
TTAGAGGGTGAAGGATAAGGAATTGAATATGACATGCGTTCTGCCCCTAAAAGGCTTAAGATCTAACCAAAAGGATCAGACATGTGGTCCTCTAAGAATAGTATGAAGTAGCTCCCTGTAAGTGATGCAAAATGCTACAAGAATACAGAAGTTGGAAATATCTCCTTGGACAGTCTTATACTGTCCAAAAAGTATAAGTATAGAAGTCTTATGCTTCTTGGGCAGGCTGACACTTTAAACTACTCTGAGTTTTGCCTCTACCACAATTTTATATCAGGTCATAAATTAACAGTTTGTGCACAACTAGAGAAAATATATATGGTTCAAATTATTCATAGGGAGTAACAGGGTGTAATTTCTTCAAATACTTCCTTGATACACATATTGTTCTGCTTATAACATCTACAAGATGTTCATTCTTTCATTTATTTAACCGGTGTTTGCTGAATGCCAGCTATGTGCTAGGCACTATTTGAGGCACAGAGGAAACCATAATGAGTGAAACAAAATGTCTCCTTCATGAAGCTTTCATTCCAATGAAGGGAGAAAGACAGTAAATAAATAAACAAACAGCCATTTAATATTACAAATGGTAGTAAGTCCTATTAAAATATAAGACAGGATAAGGAAAGAGTGATGGGTAGGGTGCAGCAATGGTGCTAGTATTTTAATATAGGATGGTCAAGGAAGGCTTCTCTGTTGAGCAGAGAAGTGGGAGATGGAGTCATGCAAATAGCTGGAAGAAGAGCACTCCATGAGAATCAAAAAGTGAATTTTGTTAATGTTATTTATTGAAATAGCAAAAAAAAAAAAAAAAGTAGTCAAGTCTGCATTTCCCTCCAATCACAAGCCAGGTGAAAAACCTTGACTTGGTAATGTAAAGTGAACTTACCACCTTAGCAACACCAATACTTTCTATGAAGGCCAAGAGGAAAAACAGAGCTGATGGAGGGGAGAGAGAGAAAGGAAAAACAGAATAGAGCAGAGTGAGGGAAATAAAGGACTGGAGAAAGGAAACAGAGGGCTAAAGAAAAGAGAGAGAGAAGATGTAGATGAGTAATAAACTTGGACCTCAACTACAGCAGTCTGGTTGAAAGACTTCCACCAGGAACTTGCATTCTTCATCCTCAGCAGTATCTGTTACACATTTGTCTCTGAAATGTC
>NW_006942540.1:0-1162 GCF_000298275.1 Orycteropus afer afer | reverse complement strand
ATATGCCTGTCTTTTGTTTGGCTGGAAACCACAAGTGTGGGTTCAATTCCAGATCTGAAGGGCAGCTAGGGGCCATAGTCTCAGTGGTTCCACCAGGCTCTATCGGACCAGCAAACCTGGTCCTCCCCCCCTTTTTTTTTTCTCCAAATGACCATCAGCATTCTTTAAGGACATGGAAAAACCAATCATTAACTTTATATGGAAAGGAAAGAGACCTCGGATAAGCAAAGAACTACTGAAGAAGAAAAAGTAGGATCTCCCTGATCTCAAAATCTACTATACAGCCAAAGTAGTCAAAACAGCATGGTACTGCTACAACAACATACCAATAGACCAGTGAAACAGAACTGAGAATCCATAAATAAACCCATCCATCAATGGACACCTGATCTTTGACAAACGGCTGAGACCCATTAAATGGGGGAGAGATAGCTTCTTTAACAGTGCTGGCAAAGTTCAATATCTTCAGAAAAATGAAACAAGATCCAGACCTCATACCATAAACAAAAGCAAACTCAAGATGGATCAAAGACTTAAATGTAAAACCTAAAACCATAAAGTTCATCAAAGTGAAATTGGGGCAAATGTAGGGGCCTTATTTACAGCATAAATAGACTATTGTGCATAAACCAAAATGCATAAGCCGTGGAGGAGAAACTATATGACTGGCATCTTTTAAAAATTAAATCCTCATATGTATCAAAAGACTTCTCTCCAAAAGGGTAAAAAGATAACCTATACTCTGGAAAAAAATATTTAGCTACAACATATATGATGATAAGGGACTTATCTCTAAAATATATAGAAAACTTCAACACTTCAACATCAAAAATGAACAATCCAATTCAAAAATGCGCAAAGGATATGAACAGACACTTCACTAAATAAGCTATACAGGTGTCAAACAAACATGAGGAAATACAATCATTAGCCATTAGAGAGGTGCATCAAAACAAGATAGCATCGGATTCAAAATGGAGTCTCGCCAGTGAGCACTGCGTTTTTTTCCCTCTGGCATCTAAGAACTTTAAGAACTAGGTACAACAGTTTGAATTGAGATTTTTGGCTCTCTGAACAGCTCACTGATCCAGACTGCACCAAACACTGAAGAGCAGAATTGGAGGAAAGGTAGAGGGAGATTTTTTTTTTTTTTTTTTTTTTT
>NW_006942539.1:0-1220 GCF_000298275.1 Orycteropus afer afer | reverse complement strand
CCAAAACCACAACCCAAAAGCATCAACTCTTCTTTGGTCTTCCTTATTCGTTGTCCAGTTCTCACATGCATATGAGGTGATTGAAAATACCATGGCTTGGGTTAGGTTCACCTTGGTCTTCAAGAAGACATCTTTGTTCATCACTTGAAAGAGGTCTTTAGCAGTAGATTTGCCCAATGCAATATGTTGTCTGATGTCTGCTGCTTCCATTGGTGTTGATTGTAGAACCAAGTAATATGAAATCCTTGACAACTTCAGTCTTCTCTATATCCAACATGAAGTTGTTTGTTGGACCAGTAGTGAGTATTTTTGTTTTCTTTATATTGAGGTGTAATCCATACTGCAGACTTTAGCTTTTAATCTTCATCAGTAAGTGCTTCAAGCCATCCTCACTTTCTGCAAGAAAAGTTGTGTTGTCTGTATTTGGAGATTGTTGATGAGTCTTCCTCCAATTCTGATGCCATGTTCTTCTTCATATAATCCAGCTTCTCAGATTATTTTCTCAGCATACAAATTGAATAACTATGGTGAAAGGATCCAACCTTGACCAACTCCCTTCTTGATTTTGAACCATGCAGTATCCCCTTGTTTTCTTCTAATGACAGCCTCCCGATCTATATTCAGGTTCCTAATGAGTACAATCATGTGTTCTGGAATTCCCATTCTTCTCAATGTTATCCACAGTTTGTTATGATCCACACAAAAGAAGGTTTTTTCATTGTCAGCAAAATATAACTAAACATCTTTCTGCTATTCTTTGCTTTCAGCCAAGATCCATCTGACATCAGCAAGGACATCTTTCACTCATGTCCTCTTCTGAATCCAGACAGTATTTCTGGAGGTTCTCTGTCAATATATTGCTGCAACCATTTTTAAATTATCTTCAGTAAGATTTTACTTGCATGTCATATTAATGATACTGTTCAATAATTTTCACTTTTTGTGAGATCACCTTTCTTTGGAAAGGGTACAAATATGAAACTCTTCTAGTCAGTTGGCCAGGTAGCTATCTTCCAAATCTTTTGGCATAATCAAATAAGTGCCTCCAGCAGGGCATCTGTTTCTTGAAACATTTCAATGGGTATTCCCTCAATTCCTGGAGCCTTGTTCTTCACCAATTGCTTCAGTGCCGTTTCAACTTCTTCCTTCAATATCACTGGTGCTTGATCATATGCCACTTCCTGAAATGGATGAATATTGACCAATTCTTTTTGGTACAG
>NW_006942538.1:0-1169 GCF_000298275.1 Orycteropus afer afer | reverse complement strand
AAAAAATTTTGCAACCTGGAACAGGGAAAAGAAAAAAGCTGAAAACTAGGACCTGGGAGGAGAATAATAGTAAAAAGGACAAAAGTATTAATAATAGTAGTAGTTTTAAAACAGACAAAAGCAAGCAAACTAAAAACCACAAAAAAGAAAGAGAAGGAAAAAAAAATCTGGGGAGGGCAGGGCAGGGCACCCAGGTTCCATCCAAGCACACAGAGTGGGATGGAGTTCCTGTGGTCCCAGATGGGGGGTGGGAGTGGGGGATGGCCTAATCTCCATTCACCAAGCGGGTGTGGGGTATAAGAGTGACAAGGGGAATGTCGCACCTTTTCAGTCATCCAGGTCCGGAGTGTCCTTGGGGCTATTCAGATTTCAACAATTGCTTTTTTTGAGAAACCATTAAGAAAATTAATCAGCATGGATTAAAATGTTTGCAATGCATATATCTGACAAAATACTTGTATTTAGAAACTATGTCAAGAATTCAATAAGACACATGTTCTAGTTTCTTAAAAAATGGCAAAAGCTTTAAACAGATACTTTACCAAAGAAAATATTTAACTAACCCTAAGTACATGAAAGCTCTCTCACATAATCAGTAACCAGTAAAATTAAAATTAAAAAAAATAATGAGATTCCATTTGTTGTTGTTATGTGCCCTTGAGTCACCTCCAACTCATAGCGACCCTATGCACAGCAGGACAAAACACTACCAGGTCCCATGGCAGCTGCACAATTTCCACTACACTTGACCACATAGCCACATCCACTGTGTCAATTCATCTTGCTGATGGCCTTTCACTCCCTCGATGACCCTTCACCTTACCAAGAGTGACATCCTTCTCCAGGGAATGGACCCTTCTGACAACGTGACCAAAGTAAGTGAGGCTAAATCTGGCCATTCTCACTTCCAAGGAGCATTCCAGCTGCACTTCCACCAGGACAGATTTATTAGTTCTTTTAGCAGTCCATGGGACTTTCAGCATTATTCTTCAACACCACAGCTCAAGAGCATCAATTCTTCTTCGGTCTTCTTTATTCATTGTCCAGCTCTCACATGCATATGAGGCAATTGAAAATATCATGGCTTGTGTCAGGCACACCTTAGTCCTCAAGGAGACATCTTTGCTTCTCAGAACTTGAAAGAGGTCCTTTGCAGCTGACTTTTCCAG
>NW_006942537.1:0-1220 GCF_000298275.1 Orycteropus afer afer | reverse complement strand
CTCCCAGTGTCCATCCCTTCATACTCTTCTGCACCCTGAGCTATCTCCCTGTGCATAAGCAGCCCTTCCTTCTCCCATGATTGTTCTCTCCAGGGCGTGTTTGAGGTAAATGTTTAACTCACATGCCTGTACTTTGTTTGGCTGGAAACCACAGTTGTAGGTAGTATTTCTTGACTGCTGTGTCCATTCGTGTTGATTGTAGATCCAAGTAAAATGAAATCCCTGACAATGTCAATCTTTTCTCCATTTATTGTGATGTTGCTTATTGGTCCACTTGTGTGGACTTTTATTTTCTTTATGTGGAGGTGTAATCCATACTGAAGGCTTTAGTCTCTGATTTTCACCAGTAAGTGCTTCAAGTCCTCTTCACTTTCAGCTAGCAAGGTTGTGTCATCTGCATATCACAGGTTGTAAGTGTTCCTCTAGTCCTGATGCTGCATTGTTCTTCATATAGTCCAGCTTTTCGGATTATTTGCTCATCATACACATTGAATAAGTATGGTGACAGGATAGAACCCTGACTCACCCCCTTCCTGACAACTGCCTATGTACAAGTTTCTCATGAGAACAATGAAATGTTCTGGAAGTCCCATTCTTCACAATGTTATCCATAATTTATTATGATCCACACAGTCAACAAAACACAGGCAAACATCTTTCTGGTATTCTTTGTTTTCAGCCAAGATCCATCTTACATCAGCATTGATATCCCTCATTCCACATCCTCTTGTTAATCCTGCTTGAAGTTCTGACAGTTCCTTGGCAATATACCGCTACAACCATTTTTGAATTCTCTTCAGCAAAATTTTACTTGTGTGTGATATTAATGACCTTATTTGATAATTTCTACATTCTGGTGGATCACCTTTCTTTGGAATGGGCACAAATGTGGACTGGTTGACCAGGTAGCTGTCTTCCAAATTTCTTGGCATAAATAAATAAGCACCTCTAGTGCTGCATCGTAGCTTAAGGAGCTCTGGTAGCATAGTGTCTAAGGCACTTGACTGCTAACCAGAAGGCTGGCGGTTCAAACCCACTAGCCACTCCTTGGAAGGAAGATGGGGCAATCTACTTCCGTAGTGATACTGCCTCAGAAACCCAAGAAGCAGTCGCTATGAGTCAGGTCTGACTCGATGGCACATAACAACAACAACAACAGTGCTGCGTCCATTTGTTGAAAAGTACTCTGTTAATTCCTGGAGCCTTGGTTTTTTTTTTTT
>NW_006942536.1:0-1220 GCF_000298275.1 Orycteropus afer afer | reverse complement strand
AGACCCAGTCCCTCTCGGGAGGGTAACAAGGGAGCCGTCTGAGCACTAGTGACTGGGTTTTACCCCTTTCTCCTGCTCTTCCGGCCTGCTACTCTTAGTACACTTAGGATATCAAGAGCCATCTTTGGGCAAGAAAGCACCTGGGGTGTGAGTGAAGTTGGCTAATTGATTACCAGTGACTAGAAGAAGAAGAAGAAGGGAATAGTTAGAAGGAGAGAGGCTAGTTGCAGTGAATCACTTATGGGAGAAGAGAAGGTAGTGGGAGTTTGATAGTAGTCAGAGGTCAGAGAGATATCATGGAGAAAAAATCAACTGAGCTATACCTTCTGTTGCAATTGTTGTTTGAAATAAACATTTTGCAATCTCTGTCCATGTAAAATGTAGAAATACATCAAAGTGAAAATATCCTCCTGGAGGCAATAGTTATGAAATTTTATAAGTCTGACTAAGCAACCTGAGCATAGGGCCCATTCCATGACCTAGCCTAGACTCTCTTGACCCATAGTGTTCAATGAATGTCAAAAGGAATTAAATTTCATCTCTTCAAGTTGAGCCTTTTTCCTTAGTTACTTATCCTGAATTTCTTCATTCCATAGTGCTTTATTGTAACATTCAAATCCCTTCACAATAGGGTTCCAATCCACCTTTCCTCCCCTAATACATACGTTGTTGTTGTTGTGTGCTGTCGAGTCTGACCTGACTCATAGCGACCCCTCCTTGAGTTGCTGAGGCAGTATCACTGCGGAAGTAGATTGCCCAACCTTCCTTCTGAGGAGTGGCTGGTGGGTTTGAACCACCAGCCTTCTGGTTAGCAGTCAAGTGCCTTAGGCACTATGCCTCCAGAGCTCCTTAACTTCAATTATAACCATACAAATATAAAACTTAATCTCCCAGGCATTATTGAGAAGTGTTATAGAGGATAGGAAATTGGCTCATTGCACTTGCATGTACACAAAAGCACCAATGAACTTACTGATGATTCAGAGATGACGCAGTCAGTATATGTCTCAGGGAAGCCCCTGTACTTTTACCACAGTTAACTTCCATGCCCCTCTAGCTCTGGTGGCGTAGTGCCTAAGGCATTTGACTGCTAACCAGAAGGCTGGCAGTTCAAAGCCACCAGCCACTCCACAGAAGGAAGACTGGACAATCTACTTCCATAGAGATACTGCCTCAGCAACCCAAGGAGGGGTCACTATGAGTCAGAATCAACTCAATGG
>NW_006942535.1:0-1220 GCF_000298275.1 Orycteropus afer afer | reverse complement strand
ATATATATATATATATATATATGAATTTTCTAGGGGTTTGGATAGTTTTGTTCACTGATGAATTCTGAGAACCTAGAATAGCACTAACCTCACAGAAGGTGCTCAATAAATATTTGTAGAACAAATGGAGCAGGCACACAGAAGTAGCCTGTTTGAGCTATTCTGCTGATATACCAGTTGAGAGGGCTATTTACTACACATGGAGATGCTAGCTGTCAAAGGTCATGGGTTTCCAGGAGTACCACAGGATAGTTGTTGAGTTGTCAGAGGTTGATGCCAGGATAACACATAGAGGTTAGGGAACACAAAGTAGAATAGTTTCAAGGATCATTCAAGAGAATCCCAGAGAGAGCACCAACAACTAGCCATTACCTGAAAGCCCACACCAACTAAGAGAGAAGTCTCCTATGTTTCTAGGGGTTGAAAATGTTTGCCATTTTCAATTTAGGTTTAAAAAAGGGAAGGGGAATATTTCACAGGATCAGATGCCACAATTGTAGCATCTTTAGCCAAACTTCTTCCTTTGGCTGTCAGTTTATGATACTGTGATGGCACATGTGTTGCTATAAGCTATGCTTCTATTAGTTCAAATACCAACAGAGTCACCCATGCAAACAGGTTTCAGTGGAGCTTCCACACTAAGAAGGACTAGGAATAAAGACCAAACATTAGCCAATGAAAATCTTACAGATCACCATAGAACATTGTCTGACTCACTTGCTTTGGACACATTATCAGGAAGGATCAATAAACTGTAAGAGAACATTATGTTTGATAAAGTAGAGGGCCACATCTGATGAGATGGACTGGCACAATAGACGCAATGATGGATTCAAACATGCTAGTGACTGTGAAGATGACACAGGACCAGGCAAAATTTCATTCTATTGTCCATAAGGTTACCATGGACTGAAATTGACCCAATGACAGCTAACCACAATAAGACAGTCAAACTTCTCAACCACCAAATTTTATGGAGAAAATATTCATTATCATAGAAATTAATTTGGAAGAAAAAAAAAAAAATAATATATATATATATACACCAGAAAGTAAATGCTATAATAGGTTTCTGGAAAGTATTTGTTTTGCTACTTAAGTGTACTTTTTGTTACTGTCTTACATGTTGTTGTTGTTGTTATGTGCCGTCGAGTCGGCCCCGACTCATAGCGACCCCTCCTTGGGTTTCCGAGGCAGTATCACTACGGAAGTAGGATTGC
>NW_006942534.1:0-1138 GCF_000298275.1 Orycteropus afer afer | reverse complement strand
GGAGGGTAACAAGGGAAAGTGTTCAGTGCAGATCAGTGAGTATGCACCAGCCCGCCCATGCTTACCTTGCTCCCAGAGACCCGGTCCCTCTGGGGGACCCATTCCAAAGAAAGGCCCATATATATATATATATATATAGGGTTGGAGAAAACATGGTTTAATTAAAGACAAAGTGATTTTAGCAGCAGCAGGTTTTGCACAGACAAAAAGAAAAAGGAAGAAAACAAAACAAAAATCCACATAAGAGTTCACTACACAAAACCAGTTTCTTATGAAGATTCTCCTCCCCATCCTCTTTACTCCACAGTGAGAATGGTAAGGCAAGGAGCCCCACCTCAAAAGTCAGAAAACATCCCAAACACCAATCTCATGCAGAAATGGGACTGTAGGTGGGAGTCGGGCACTACTGGGAATGAGATGGTGAAGAGGACTGGAAGCACTTACTGATGAACTTCAAAGACGACAGTCTTCAATATGGATAACACCTCAACATAAAGAAAACAAATATCCTCACAAGTGGACCAGCAAGCAACATCATGATAAATGGAGAAAAGTGTGAAATTGTGAAGTACTTCTTTTACTCAGATCCACGATGCGTTCTCATGGAAGTTGTTGTTGTTAGGTGCCGTCTAGTCACCTCCAACTCATAGTGACCCTATGTACAACAGAATGAAACACTGCCCAGTCCTGCACCAGCCTCACAAATCTTTGCTATACCTGAGCTCATTGTTGCAGTCACTGTGTCAGTTCGTCTTGTTGAAGGTCTTCCTTTTTTTCTCTGACCTTCTACTTTACCAAGCATGATGTCCTTCACCAGGGACTGGTCCCTTCTGACAACATGACCAAAACACTTGAGATGAAATCTGGCCATTCTCACTTCTAAGGAGCGTTCTAGCTTCACTTCTTCCAGGACAAATTTGTTCGAGTTCAGAAATAGACCCACAAATACATGATCAATTGATTTTTTAAAAAGTTGCCAAGGTAAGGAGAAAGAATAGTCTTTTCAGTAAATGATGTTGGAAAATTTGATATCCATACACAAAAATAGCAACCTCAAACCATACCTTACATGATATAAAAAAAAATTAACACTAAATATATCATAGACCAAAATGTAAAATCTAAGATCTACAAAATT
>NW_006942533.1:0-1161 GCF_000298275.1 Orycteropus afer afer | reverse complement strand
GTTAGTTAAGGAGCTCTGGTGGCTCAGTGCCTAAGGCATTTGACTGCTAACCAGAAGGTTGGTGGTTCAAACCCACCAGCCACTCTGCAGAAGGAAGACTGGGCAATTTACTTCTGTAAAGATTTACCTCCTCAGAAACCCAGTGGGGGTTGCTATGAGTCAGAATTGACTTGATGGCAGTGAGATGTGTTAGTTTAGATAGATAGTGTGTTTCTAGAACTTTGTCCATTTCTTCTAGGTTTTCAAATTTGTTGGAGTACAGTTCTTCATAGTATTCTGTTATTATCCTGTTTATTTCAGTTGGTTTTGTTGTGGCATCACTCATTTAATTTCTTATTCATGTTTGTGTCATCTTCTTTTCTTTTGTTAGATTTGCCAGTTATTTGTCAATTGTATTAATCCTTTCCAAGAACCAACTTCTAGTCTTGTTGATTCTTTCTGTTGTTTTTATTTCATTTATTTCTTGTTCAAATCTTTATTATTTCTTTTTTTCTCATAACTGTAGGCTTATTTTGCTACTCTTTTTCTAATTGTTGGAGATGTTGGCTTAAGATGTTGATTTCAGTTCTGTGGTAGTTAAGGTTATGTGTCAACATGACTGGGCCTGGTTTTGAGTGACTAAGCAGGTGCATATAGTTATTCCCCATGATGAAACTGGTAATCCACTCCATGGTGGAATCTGCTGTGAGCAGCTGATAATTGCCTTAGGGATGTGGTCTGCTTCCAGTGTATAAGAAGATGCTTTGAGAAAGGTCTGGAGCCTCTTGGCATGTTTGGATCCTGCATTTGGCCGAGTCATCAGTATGTGACCTGCCACGTTGTCTACTGATCTTGGGACTGTTTCTGCGCTTTAACTTGATGTTGCTTGATAATCTTTGGACTGTGCCATTTTATTTGTTAACCTTGGGTTTGTCAGCCTCAGCAGTCAGGAGCTGCCTGAGTTAAGAGACTCCTCTAGTCCCAATGAGCCAGGAGCAAGAGGCAGAGTTGAAGCCCAAGGTCAATGGGCCTTCACCCAGTCCACAGAGCTGGCACTTTGAACTCAGACTTCTAGCCTCCTAAAGTGTAAAAGAATAAATCCCTGTTTGTTAGCGCCATCTACTTGTGGTATTCCTATTAGAGCAGCACTGTTATTGTTGTTGTTATTTGCCGTCGAGTCGG
>NW_006942532.1:0-1175 GCF_000298275.1 Orycteropus afer afer | reverse complement strand
TCAACTTCATGGTGCAATCTACTAGAGCATCTGAGTAGCTGCCTTAGGGACGTGGTCTTCTTCCACTATATAAGCAGCAGCTTTGAGAAAAAACTCTCTGGATTTGGTAAAACTCCCATTGTGCATGCAGCTGAGTCATCATTTAGAAGCCTGCCATGTTGCCTGCCTATATTGGGACTGTTAATGGACTTGAATTAGTGGCCTGCATGTTGCTTGATAATTTGGGGACTGTGCCATTTTACTTGTTGACTTTGGGTTTTTCAGCCTCAGTAGGCAGCAGTTGCCTGAGTTAAGAGAGGCCTACAGCTTCAGTGAGTTGGGAGCAAGAGGTAGAGCTAAATCTCAAGGCCAAGGATATTTTAGCCAGCCCTTAGAGCTGGCACTGTGAACTCAGACTTCTAGCCTTCGAAAGTGTAAGAGAATAAATCCCTATTTGTTAAAGCCACCCTACTTTTGGTAGTCCTGTTAAAGCAGCACTGTTGTTGTTGTTGTTATGTACCGTCAAGTCGGACCCGACTCATAGTGACCCCTCCTTGGGTTTCTGAGGCTTCCCTATCGCTACGGAAGTAGATTGCCCCATCGTCCTTCTGAGGAGTGACTGGTGGGTTTGAACTGCCAGCCTTCTGGTTAGTAGTCAAGTGCCTTAGGCACTATGCTACCAGAGCTCCTAGAGCAGAGAACCACTAGAGAATCAAAATACCATGCTATTGATAGTTGCCTCATACACATGCAAAGCTGAACAATGAGTAAGAAAGACTGAAGAAGAATTAATGCTCTTGAATGATGATGTTGGCAAAGAAGGAGTTCTGGTGGCATAGTGCCTAGGGCATTTGACTGCTAACCAGAAGGCTGGCTGTTGAAACCCACCAGCCACTCATTGGAAGTAGGGTAGGCAATCTACTTCTGTAGTGAGAACGCCTCGGAAACCCCAGGGGGTTGGCTATGAGTGTGATCCGACTCAACGGCAGTGCATTTGGCTTTTGCTTTTGGTTGGCAAAGAATACTTAGTATACCATGAGCTGTCAGAAGGACCAACTACGTCTGTTGTCTTGGAGGGAATACAGCCAAAATGCTCCTTAGAAGTGAGGATGGAAAGACTTCACTTCTTGTACCTTGATCATATTGTCAGAAGGGACTGGTCCCTGGACAAGGGTATCATGCTTGGTAAAGTAGAC
>NW_006942531.1:0-1188 GCF_000298275.1 Orycteropus afer afer | reverse complement strand
ACCTGGGAGGTAAAGAATAAAGAATAATAGTATAAAGGAAAAAAGCATTAATAATATTAATAATATAGTACTTTTAAAACAGACAAAAGTAAGCAAATTAAAACCAGAAAAAAGAAAGAGAAAAAAAAAAATCAGGGGAGGGCAGGGCAGGGCACCCAGGCTCCTTCTGAGCACACAGAGTGGGATGGAGTTCCTGTGGGCCCAGAAGGTGGGTAGGAGTGGAGGATGGCCAAACCTCTGTTCATCAAGCAGGTGTGGGGTATTAGAGTAACAATACCCTTGTTGCAAGAGTGGGACAGAGGAAATACCTGGGTCAGTGAGTTCCCTGTTGGGACGGGAAGGGTTGTCGTGCAGAGCCCAGGGTGAGTGGATTCCCCACGAAGAGACTGGTAATCAATTTCATGGTGGAATTGGCTGTGAGTAGCTGAGTAGCTTCCTTAGGGATGTGGCCTGCTTTAGTAAATAAGAAGAAACTTTGAGAAAGATCTCTGAGCTTTTGGCACGTTTGGACCCCACATTTAGCCATGAATGAATGAAGACTTATTCAGCAACCTGCCATGTTGCCTGCTGATCTTGGGACTGTTTCTGGACTTGAGCTGTGGCATTTGGGACTATGCCATTGTACCTGTCAACCTTAGGTTTGTCAGCTTCAGCAGTCAGCAGCTGCCTGAGTTAAGAGATGCCTCCAGCTCCAGTAGGCCAGGAGCAAGAGACAGAGCTGAAGCCTATGGTCGAAGAGCTTTCATGCAGCCCCAGGAACTGGCTCTTTAAATTGGGACTTTTAGAATCTTAAACTGTTAGAGAATAAATCCCTGTTTGTTAAAGCCATACATTTGTGATATTTTCTGTTAGAGCAGCATTAGAGAACCAAAATACTTAGGTAGTTAAATAATCATTTGCTTAAAGAAGAAGAAATAGAAAATAGAAGAAAAATTACTGATTAGCATTGGAAACATTAAACATCAAAACTTCAGCTGTTGCAACAATAGCAGTAATTCAAAGGAGATTTTTAATTTTAAAATACATTTATTTGGAAAAATAAAATTTGAGAATTGTTAAATGAAAATTTATTTCATACAGTTAGGGAAAAAAACAAAAGAATAAGCATGGGAAATATGTTACTAAGGAAATGTTAAATATAAGATCCAGCAACTGAAATAATAGAAAATAGAGTCTACAGAAAATATA
>NW_006942530.1:0-1166 GCF_000298275.1 Orycteropus afer afer | reverse complement strand
TTGGTTGATGTTCAACCATTTCAGGAGGTAGCATATGATCAAGAACCAGTGGTACTGAAGGAAGAAGTCCAAGCTGTAATGAAGGAACTGGTGAAAAATAAGGCTCCATCAATTGATGAAATACCATTAAGATGTTTCTACAAAGAGTTGCAACCCTGGAAGTGTTCATTCATTTATGCCAAGAAATTTTGAAGATAGCTACCTGGCCAACATTTCAAAGAAAGGTGATCCAATAGAATGTGAAAATTATCGAACAATATCATTAATATCACATGCAAGCATAATTTTGCTGAAAATAATTCAAAAATGGTTGCAACATTGTGGGAGATTACAGCCATTTCATGAGACAAAGTGTATGTGAATTGCTGTATGGAAGATAAGTTTGCTCTGTAAACTTTCACCCAAATCACAATACAATTTTTTAAAAAATAGTTGCAACAGTATATTGAGAAGGAACTGCTAGAAATTCAAGCAGGATTCAGAAGAGGATGTGGAGTGAGGGATATCATTGCTGATGTCAGACGGATCTTGGCTGAAAGCAGAGAATACCAGAAAAAAATGTTTACCTGTGGTTTATTGATTATGCAAAGGCATTTGACTATATGGACCATAACAAATTATGGATAACATTGAGAAGAATAGGAATTCCAGAATACTTAATTGTGCTCATGAGGAACCTGTGCATAGACAAGACAAGTGGATACTGCTTGGTTTAAAATCAGGAAGTGAGTGTGTCAGGGTTGTATCTTTTCGCCACACTTATTCTATCTTTAGGCTGAGCAAATAATCTAAGAAGTTGGACTATATGAAGAACAATGGGGTATCAGGTTTGGAGGAAGACTCATTAACATCTGTGATATGCAGATAACATAACCTTGCTTGCTGAAAGTGAAGGGGACTTAAAGCACTCACTGATGAAGATCAAAGACAGATCAAAGATCAGAAGATCAAAGATGAAGATCAGTATGGAGTACACCTCAACAAAAAGAAAACAAAAATCTTCACAACTGGACCAATAAGCAACATCATGATCAATAAAGAAAAGATTGCAGTTGTCAGGGATTTCATTTTCCTTGGATCCACAATGAATGTCCATGGAAGTAGCAGTCAAATGATGTATTATTGCATTGTAGTCAATGTCATGAGACAATGTGTATGTGAACTGC
>NW_006942529.1:0-1221 GCF_000298275.1 Orycteropus afer afer | reverse complement strand
TAATGAAGAAAGACTCAAGGCATTCCCCTTACAAACAGGAACAGGTAAGTATGTCCTCCATAACCACTTCTATTCAACATTTTATTGGAAGTCCTAGACAGGGCAATAAGAAAATAAAGAGAAATAAAAGGTATCCAAACTGGAAAAGAGGAAGTAAAGCTATCTCTATTCACAGATGACATGACCCTATACATAGAAAACCCAAGAGACTCAGCAAAAAAAAAAAAGACTAAAACTAGTATAATGGTTCAGCAAATTGCCAAGACACAAGGTCAACATACAAAAAATCAGTTGGATTCCTCTACATCAACAAAGAGACTTCTGAAAAGGAAATAAGGAAAACAATACCATTTACAATAGACTAAAAAGATAAAATACTTAGGAATAAATCTTACCAGGGACACAAAAGACCTATACAAAGAAAACCACAAAACACTACTGCAAAAAAGGGATCTACATAAATGGAAGAACGTGCCTTGTTCATGGATATGAAGACTGAGTATCGTGAAAATGTCAATACTATCCAAAGCAATCTACATATTCAATACAATCCCAATCCCAATTCCATCAACATTTTTTAAGGACATGGATAAACCAATCACTACTTTCATAAAGAAAGGAAAAAGACCTCGGATAAGCAAAGAACTGCTGAAGAAGAAAAACAAACTAGGAGGTCTCACACTCCTAGACCTCAAAACCTCGTATACAGCCACAGGAGTCAAAACAACGTCATACTGGTGCAATGACAGGGAAGTAGACCAACAGAACAGAATCAAAAACCCAGAAATAGATCCATCCATCTAAGGACAGCTGATCTTTGACAAAGACCTAAAACCCATGAAATGGGGAAGAGACAGCCTCTTTAACAAATGGTCCTGGAAAATCGGATATCTACTTGTAAAGAAATGAAACAAGACCCGTATCTCACCCCATGCCCAAAAATGAACTCAAGTTGGAGCAAAGACTTAAGTGTAAAACCCAAAACTATAAAGCTAATCAAAGACAAAACAGAGGCAAATCTAGGGGCCCTAATTTATGGCATAAATAGACTATCAAACACAACCCAAAATGCACAGCAAGTTGAAGAGAAATTAGATTACTGGGACCTTTAAAAATTAAATTCTGATGTGCATTTAAGGACTTCTCCAAAAGGGTAAAAAGAGAACCTACAGATTGGGAAAAAATATTTGGCTATGACATATCTGACAAGGGACTTATCCC
>NW_006942528.1:0-1221 GCF_000298275.1 Orycteropus afer afer | reverse complement strand
CGTTGAAGGCCTCCCCCTCTTTCGTCGACCCTCCACCCTACCAAGCATGACATCCTTCTCCAGGGAATGGTCCCTTCTTACAACATGACCAACAACAACAACAACAACAACCCCATTTACCATGTCCAACTCTAACCCAGTCTCCTCCCCTCCCTAGACTGTAACCCTCCTCCTGTGCCTCTCATATTTATGCACTCCTGTTTGTCCTGCATTTTCTCAATTTGAATGTTTGTCCTCTGATGCCCCGTGGTCTATTGTTCTAAGAGTAAAGTAAAGTAATAGAGTATGTGGGTGCATCATCCTGGGTTGAGTGGTCTGCGTGTGCATCTTGTTAACTATGGGGCTGAGAGCCAGCTCCTGGGGGTGTGTTTTATTCCAGGCACAGAATGTATTATAGGGCCATAGTATTGGGGGTCTCATCAGATTTCATCTGACCAGTAATTCTGGTCTTTATTGAGTTTTTGGATTTTGTTCTATGTTTTTCCTCCCACTCTATACAGGATCTCCAGATTTGATCCTTTCCTGAGTGGTTGGCATTGGTAGCCAGGCACCATCTAGTTCTGGAAGACCGTTAGCTGCATCTTAGATGGCCACTTGAAAGCTTTTAAGACCCCATTCACTACTCACCAATATAGGATGTGTAACAAGGCTTTTATGTATTTTGTTGGGGCAATTGAGTCTGGTGTCCAGTAGACACTCCTTAGAACAATCAACCATTTAAGATCAAAAAGGCAGCATTTACCCAAGGACAAGATTCAGAAGGCAGGAAAGTTAAGGAGAGAAGGAGGAATGGAAAAAGAAACACAGGAAGGCTGTGGGAGGAGTGATGTTACATTGTGGGGAATATAATCAATGATGTGAAGCAAAATGTGTACGAATTGTTTGAATTTATTTTGTCTTTTGCATTCTTCCTTGCTTCCAACACTAGGGGACCCTTAGCTGCATCTTAGATGGCCACTTGAAAGGTTTTAAGACCCCAGTCACTACTCACCAATATAGGATGTGTAGCGAGGCAAACTGATTTGCTCTGTAAACTTTCAATAAAAATAGCAATAAAAAGTTTTTTAAAACATAAATAATTAACCAACTGAAATAAAAGGATAATATCAGGATACTATGAAGAACCGTACTCCAACAAATTTGAAAATCTGGAGGAAATGGACAGTTTTTTAGAAACACACCACTTACCTAAACTAACACAGACTGATGTGGAAAAGTTGA
>NW_006942527.1:0-1162 GCF_000298275.1 Orycteropus afer afer | reverse complement strand
CAAAATGACAGCAACAAATTCAGACTTATCAAGAATTACCCTGAATGTTAATGGATTAAATGCACTACTCAAGAGACGAAGAGTTACAGATTGGATAATAAAACACAAACCATCAATATGCTGCCTTCAAGAGACACACCTTAGAGATAAAGACAAAAATAGACTAAAAACCAAAGGTTGGAAAAAGATATATCAAGCAAATGACAACTGTAAGAGAGCAGAATGGCAATATTAATTTCTGATCAAATTGACTTTAAGACAAAAACCACCATCCAAGACAAAGAAGGACATTATAAAATGATTAAAGGATCAATTAAACATGACGATATAACCATAATAAATATCTGTGGACCCAATGTAAGAATCCCAAAATACATAAATCAGATTTTAAAAGAGTTGAAAACCCAAATAGATGACTCCACAGTCATAGTGGGAGATGTTAATACACCACTTTCAATGAAAGACAGAAATACTGGAAAGAAACTCAACAAAGATGCAGATGAGTAAAACAATACAATCCACCAACTTGATCATATAGAACATTTTCAGAGCACTTCACCCAAAAATAGCACAATGTACATTCTTTTCCAGTGCACACGGAATGTTTTCAATGATAGACCATATGTGAGGCCATAAAGCAAATCTTAATAAATTAAAAAACATTGAAATACTGCAAAGTCTCTTCTCAGATCATAATGCTATCAAATTAGAAATCAACAATAGGAAGATCAACAGGAAAAAGTGTAAACACATGGAAACTGAACAACACCCTCCTTGAGAAAGACTGGGTAAGAGAAGAAATCAAAATTTAAATTCAAAAATACCTTGAATCAAAAGAGAATGAAAACACAACATATCAAAATCTTTGGGACACAGCAAAAGCAGTGATCAGAGACCAATTTTGATCAATAAATGTACACATCAAAAAAGAAGAAAGAGCCAAAATCAACACTTAAAACCAACATCTCCATCAAATAGAGAAAGAACAGCAAGAAAAGTCTACAGTCACCAGAACAAAAGACAATAATCAAGATTCAAGCAGAAATCAATGGAACAAAAACTAGAAAGGCTATAGAAAAAATCAACAAGACCAGAAGTTAGTTTTTTGAAAAGATCAATAAAATTGACAAACCACTGGCAAATTTAACAAAGGAAAAGAGGG
>NW_006942526.1:0-1221 GCF_000298275.1 Orycteropus afer afer | reverse complement strand
AGTGATGCTGCCTCGGAAACCCAAGGAGGGGTCGCTATGAGTCGGGGCCGACTCGATGGCAAATAACAACAACAACAATATAATAAATAGCATTATACATACCTAATATATTCTAATTATAAATAAAATATAGTTGAGTTGCCCTAGAAATTGTTTACAGTTATTATTTTCAAATTTATATGTTTCTAAATCCATATTTTTTAAAGATATGTTTTATCACATACTGTCAATGATGAATTCTGACTTTCTTCCCATAATTCCACATAAGAGAATGTCACTGTCTATAAAATTCAGGAAAGAGCAAAGATTATCCTTTAAGTTAGTTAAAAACGAAATATTTCCAAACTATCACTTTGTGCTTTTTCCCTAACATTAGAACTGAACTGATATTCTTCATAACTGATAGGTAGCAGGGTTAGAAAATATTTAAAATCTTGAAAAATACTAAAAAAGTAATTTTCAGTTTATAGAGCAGATAATTTTCAATTTATAGGGAAGAGTAGAACTTGCCCATAGGATTTTCAAGGCTGTAAATCTTTAAAGATGCAGACTGCCTCATAGGTCTCCTGTAGAGCAGCTGATGTGTTTGAACTGCTGACCTTTTGATTAGCAGCCAAATGTTTTAACCACTACACCACCAGAGCTCTTTTAAATATAAATAGTTACCAACATTTTCTAGGATGATTGTTAAGACAATGTTTGTTATGGTCAAGTCAAGTGTGGTGATTTGATTGTTATTTATTTTTCGATGACTTCTTGACCAATAATGTGACTTCCTAAGACATAATCATTTAGCTAAACTAATTACTATTTTACAAGTGTAAATACCAAGAGTTCTGAGTGTTTATGGAAAGCCCTTCTGCAGTGAGCTACTAGTGTATTTCTCCACCTTGCCAACATGGATGGGGTGCTTGAGATATACTAATCTTAAGGCTCATTTTAACTTAGAATAGACTCATACATGGTGCCTAAGCTGTGAACAATTGTGAATCACAATATTGTTATGAGCTCTGGTAGCTTAGTGCCTAAGGCACTTGACTGCTAACCAAAAGGCTGGCAGTTCAAACCCACCAACCACTCCTCTGAAGGAAGGTTGGACAATCTACTTCCGTGGTGATGTGGTTGTTGTTGTTAAGTGCCGTCGAGTCGTTTCCGACTCATAGCGACCCCATGCACAGCAGAACGAAACACTGCCCGATCCCGCACCAGCCCCACAATCCC
>NW_006942525.1:0-1221 GCF_000298275.1 Orycteropus afer afer | reverse complement strand
CCCACCAGCAGTGTATGAGAGTTCCAATCTCTCCATAACCTCACCAGCATTTGTTATTTTTTGTCTTGTTGAACTTTGCTGTTATTGCTGGGGTGAGATTGTATCTCATTGTTGTTTTGTTTTGCATCTCTCTAATGGCTAATGATCGTGAGCATTTCCTCATGTATTTGTGTGTGTGTGTGTTGCCAACATATCTTCTTTTTTAAAAAAAAAAAATTCTATTGTGATTTGGGTGAAAGTTTACAGAGAAATTTCAATTTCCATACAGCAACTTACATTCACTTTATCTCATGACATTGACTGCAATTTCCCACAATGCAATAGCTACCCTCCCACTTCCTCCCCATAGTTACCTCTTTCCTGTGTCCTTCTCTCCCATGCACTCCTGTTCCCTGTGCATACACTGCCCTTCTTTTTTCCCAAGATTGATCTCTCCAAGGAGTGTATCTACCTAATGTAAAGGTTCAGCTCCTATGCCATTCTTCTGTTTGGCTAGAAGCCACAGAAGTAGGTTCAATTCCAGACCTGAAGGGCAGCTAGGAGTCATAGTCTCAGTGAATCCATCAGGCTCTATCAGACCAGCAAAACTGGTCCTTTTTTTTATGATTTTGAGTTTTGTTCCATATTACTCTCTCACTCTATCCAGGATCTCCTACATAGATCCCCCTTTGACTGGTTGACAGTGGTAGCCAGGCACCATCAGTTCCTCTGGTCTCATAGTGGTATAGGCTGAGGATCACATGGTGTGTCAGTCGCAGTCACTTGGACTAATCATTTCCATGTGTCTTTGGTTTTCTTCATTCTTCTTTGCTCTGGATGAGGAGGGACCCATTGTATCTAGACGTCCGTTTGCAAGCTTTTAAGATCCTGGTTGCTACTCACCAAAGTAGGATGTGGAACAACGTTTTGTGTAGCTGTTGTTGTTATTGTTGCTGTTAAGTGCTGTCGAGTTGTTTCCAACTCATAGTGACCCCATGCACAGCAGAATGAAACACTGCCCAATCCCGCGCCAGCCCACAATCCCTGCTATACTTGAGCCCATCATCACAGCCACTGTGTCAATCCATCTCGTTGAAGGCCTCCCCCTCTTTTATTGACCCTCCACCCTACCAAGCATGACATCCTTCGCCAGGGAATGGTTCCTTCTGACAACATGACCAAAATAGGTGAGACGAAGTCTGGCCATTCTTGCTTCCAAGGAGCATTCTGGCTGCACTTCCT
>NW_006942524.1:0-1223 GCF_000298275.1 Orycteropus afer afer | reverse complement strand
TGAAAAGCCAAATAGATGACTCCACTCTCATAGTGGGAGATTTTAATACACCACTTTCTTTGAAAGATAGGACAACTGGAATGAAACTCAATAAAGATGCAGAAGAGCTAAATAATACTCTCTACCAACTGGGCCTTATAGACATCTATAGAGCACTTCAAACAGCGACACAATATACATTCTTCTCCAGTGCACACGGAACTTTTTCCATCATAGACCCTATGTTGGGCCATAAAGCAAGCCTTAATAAATTTAAAAACACTGTAATACTGAAAAGCATCTTCTTAGATCATAATACTATCAAATTAGAAATCAACAATAGGAAGATCAACAGAAAAAGAATAAACACATGGAAATTGAACAGTACCCTCCTAGAGAAAGACTGGGTAAGAGAAGAAATAAAAATAGAAATTCAAAAATTCCTTGAATCAAACGAGAATGAAAACAACGTATCAAAATCTTTGGGATATAACAAGCAGTGATCAGAGGAAAATTTTTAGCAATACAAGCACACATCAAAAAAGAAGAAAGAGCCAAAATCAACACTTTAAACGAACATCTCCAACAATTAGAAAAAGAATAGCAAGAAAAGCTCTCAGTCACCAGAAGAAAGGAAATAATCAAGATTTGAGCAGAAAACAATGAAACATAAAATAGAAGGGGTATAGAAGAAATCAACAGGACCAGAAGTTGTTTTTTGAAAGGATTACTAAAATTGACAAACCACTGGCAAATTTAACAAAGGAAAAGAGGGAGAGAATACAAATAACACGAATAAGAAATGAAATGGGTGACATCACAACAGAACCAACTGAAATAAAAAGGATAACATCAAGGTACTATGAAGAACTGTACTCAAACAAATTTGAAAATCTCGAAGAAATGGACAGCTTTCTAGAAACACACTATTTACCTAAACTAACACAGACTGATGTGGAAAAGTTGAACAGGCCCATCACAAAAGAAGAAATTGAACAGGTCCTCAAAAAATTACCAATCAAAAAAAGCCCTAGCCCAGACAGTTTCACTGGAGAATTATACAAAAGATTCAGAGAAAAACTGATACCAATCCTACTCAAACTATTCCAAAACACAGAAAAGGATGGAATCCTCCCTAACTCATTTGATGAAGCAAGTATAACCTTGATACCAAAACCAGGCAAAGACATCACTCAAAAGGAAAACTACAGACCAATATCCCTCATGAATATAGATGCAAAAAT
>NW_006942523.1:0-1170 GCF_000298275.1 Orycteropus afer afer | reverse complement strand
TGAGGACAACTACAAACCAAAAAGAGGGAAAAAAAAATAGTGCAGAGAATTTCTAAATGGTGAGGAAGTTAAGAGAGTTGCAAGACAGAACAGACTGTTCTAAACTTGGGGAGAAAATTATAAATCACAGGGTAACCTCAAAGAAAAATGATAAACCTTCACATCATAAAAGAGGACAAGCACAAATATTTAGCAAATACTAAAGCAACAGCAACAAAGGAAATGCTAACATGATTCATAAGCAAAATGAGCCCAGTACAGAAAATAATATGGAACAAAGAAACCAGGAACACCACAAAACAGCACATAAAAAAATGACAACAACCAATTCATACTTGTTGATAATTACACTGAATGTCAATGGATTAAATGCACCACTCAAGAGACAGACAGTTTCAGAACAGACAAGAAAATATAAACCATCAATATGGGGTCTACAAGAGACACACCTTAGAGACAAAGACAAAAATAGACTAAAAATCAAATGTTGGAAAAAGATATATCAAGCAAACAGCAACCAAAAAGAGCAGAAGTGGCAATATTAATTTCTGATGAAACTGACTTTAAGACAAAAAGCACCATAAGAAACAAAGAAGGAAAATATATAATGATTGAAGGCTCATCAAAGAAGAAGATATAACCATAATAAATATCTTTGGACCCAATGAAAGAGCTCCAAAATACATAAATCAGACTTCAACAGAACTGAAAAGAAAAACAGATGATTCCACAGTCATAGTAGGAGACTTTAATACACCACCATCAATTAAAGATGTGATGTACACATCAAGAAAGAAGAAAGTGACAAAATCAACACTTTAAACCAACATCTCCAACAATTAGAAAAAGAACAGGATGAAAAGCCTACAGTCAACAGAAGAAAGGAAATAATAAAGATTCAAGCAGAAATAAGTGAAACACAAAATAAAAAGACAATAGAAAAAAAAAAAAGACTAGAAGTTTTTTTGACAAGATTAATAACATTGATAAACCACTGGAAAATTTAAAAAAGGAAAAGAAGGAGAAAATACAAATAAGACAAATAACACAAGTAAGAAATGAATTGGGCAACATCACAACCAACTGAAATATAAAGGATAGTATCAAGATACTATGAAGAACTGTATTCCAACAAATTTGAAAATTTAGAATAAACAGATAGACTTCTAG
>NW_006942522.1:0-1161 GCF_000298275.1 Orycteropus afer afer | reverse complement strand
TAGCTGCCTTGGGGATGTGGTCTGCTTCCTGTACATAAGCAGAAGCCTTGAGGAACAGTCTCTAGCTTATGGTATGCTTGAACCCTGCATGTAGCCATGTTGTTGTTCAGCAGCCTGCCATGCTCTGCCAACTTTGGGACTTTCAATGGACTTGAATTAATGGCCTGCTGTGTGGTTTGCTAACATTGAGACTTTGCTATTTTATTTGTTGACCTTGGGCTTGTTAGCCTCAGCAGCCACTAGCTGCCTGAGTAAAGAGATGCCTCTAACTTCAGTGGGCCGGGAGCAAGAGGCAAAGCTGAAGCCCAAGGTCAAGGAGCTTCCACACAGCCCCTAGAGCCTAGCACTTTGAACTCGGACTTAAAACCTCCAAAGTTGTAAGAGAATAAACTCCTGTTTGTTAAGGCCATCCCATGTGTGGTATATTCTTGTCAGAGCAGTACTAGGTAAACAGGACAGAACTTATCTCTAAAATTTATAGAAAACTCCAACACCTCAACCATAAAAAAATTAACAATCCAATTACAAAGTGGGCAGAAGACATGAATAGACACTTCACCAAAAAGGATATTCAGGTCTCCAGCAAATACATGAAGAAATACTTATGATCATTAACCATCAGAGAGATGGAAATCAAAACAACAATGAGATACCATCTCCCCCCAGCACTAATGGCAAAGTTTAAAGAAGACAGAAAATAACAAATGCTGGCAAGGAGTTGGAGAGATTGGGACTCTCATATACTGCTGGTGGGACTGTAAAATGATATAACCACTGTAAAAAACAGTATGGCAATTCCTTGAAAACCTAGAATTAGAAATACCATTTGACTCTGTAATCCCATTACTAGGTATATACCCTAAAGAAGTGAGAGCCAGGACAAGAACAGATATATGCATGCCCATGTTCATCGCAGCACTATTTACTATAGCAAAAAATATGGAAACAACCTAGGTGCTCATCAACAGAAGAATGGATAACCAAATTGTGGTACATAAACACAATGGAATACTATGCAACACCAAAGAATGATGTAGAATCTGCAAAACACTTCATAGTATGGATGAACTTGGAAGACATTATGCTGAATGAAATAAGTCAATCACAGAAGGACAAATATAGTATTAGTTCATTATTGTAAAAAGTCAAGGAAAGGTTTAT
>NW_006942521.1:0-1162 GCF_000298275.1 Orycteropus afer afer | reverse complement strand
GGCCTTCAACGAGATGGATTGACATGGTGGTTGCGATGATGGGCTCAAGTATAGCAGGGATTGTGGGGCTGGCGCGGGATTGGGCAGTGTTTCGTTCTGCTGTGCATGGGGTCGCTATGAGTCGGAAATGACTCAACAGCACTTAACAACAACAAGATCCATCTAACATCAGCAGTGATATCCTTTGTTGCACATCTTCTAAATCCAGCTTGCATTTTTGAATTATCTTCAGTAAGATTTTACTTGTGTGAGATATTAATGATATTTTCTGTTAATTTCCATATTCTATGGGATAACCTTTCTTTGAAATGGATACAAATATGGATCTCTTCTAGTCAGGTAGCCAGGTAGCTGTTTTCCAAATTTCTTGGGATAGAGGAGTGAGTGCCTCAAGCATGGCACACATTTGTTGAAACATCCCAATGAGTATTCCTTCAGTTCCTGGAGTCTTGTTTTTCACCAATTCCTTTAGTGCAGCCTCAACTTCTTCCTTCAATACCATTGGTTCTTAATCATATACCACCTCTTGAAATAGATGAGCAATGAACACTTCTTTTTGGTACAGTGACTCTGTGTGTGTATTCCTTCTATCTTCTTTGGATGTTTCCCTCATCATTCAATATTTTTCCCATAAACCAAAAATACCATACTCACTGTCATCAAGTTGGTTCTGACTCATAGTGACCCCTCCTTGGGTTTCTGAGGCAGGATCACTATGGAAGTAGAAGATTGCCCAACCTTCCTTCCGAGGAGCGGCTGGTGGGTTTGAACCACCAGCCCTCTATAGCAGTAGGTTTTTGATAATACATACCTACTAAACTTCACATAAGGAACCAAGTTTAGCCATCCTACAGAGGCTCATAAGACCCAGTCAGAGCCCATTCTGAAAGGAAGGAGGTCTTCATGATGGAGATGGAGGGAGTTCTAAGGCATTGATTAGTTGATAGTTCTCTCTTGTAATAGTGTATTTTCTTTGCTGACTTGAGTTGACAAGGAGGCAAAACAACTGTGGTTTATTCTACCTTTTCTAGGTTTGGGTATCTTTTGAAATATTTTCTTTGGTGATACCCAGGTTAATATCAGACATCTAGAGGGGGCAAGATGGCAGACTAGGCAGAAAGACTGCACAGACCCTCTTCAACAAAGAAAAGGGAAACCAATT
>NW_006942520.1:0-1168 GCF_000298275.1 Orycteropus afer afer | reverse complement strand
TCTCATTAATTCTGTCTTCCATTGCATCAATTCTACCCTTTTGCCCTTCCAATGTGGTATCTATTTCTGACAATTTAGTATTAATCTTCTGGATTTCTATCTTTGGATTTAGAATCATTCCTAATTTTTCATTTATTTTTTCATTTTGTTCGTGTATTTTCTTTCAAAAATTCCTAAAGGGTTTTTTCTGTGTTTTCTTTGGTCTGTCTCTCAGTCCTTTGAAGATACCTAAATATAACTCTTTTGAGTTCCTTATCAGAGAGTTCTACTGCTGCTTCTTCCTCAAGCATGTGTTCTGGGTCTGTATCCTGTTCTCTTGTTTCTACCACTTTATTTTGCTTCTTTGTGTGGACTGTGATGGTCTGTTGTCTCCGAGGCATCATGTTGTTGTATTTAGATCTCTGTTAACTGTTTGTGAAGAGTATCTAAGGGTGATTCAGGCTCTCCTTGGTGGTTTTTTATCATTGGCCCATTGGTGGAGAAGGAGGTGGTAGCTCTCACTCAGTAGTGAAGTTGCAGGAGGTGTGGGTGTAGTTGTATCTTATGGGGACTGTTGCCGTCTCCCACTCAGTGAGACAAAAATTACAATTGAATAACCATCAAAAAACTAAAAGCACATGGACAAAAAATACACCATGTAATCACACAATAACAGTAACCAAAAAAGAAAAAAAAAAGGAAAAAAGAAGAAGATGAAAACAAAACCTGCAATATCTGGATATAGGGCACTAAGAGAAAAAAAGTAGAAAAGGAGAATAACAAAGAAAAAAATGGGAAAAATGCAAAAAGGAAAACATGGAACAAGGTTAACCACAAGAAAATGGGAAAAAAAAGAATTTAAATTAAAAAAAATTTTTTTTTCAACTAGGAACAAGGAAAAGAAAAAAAGCTGTAAACTAGGACCTGGGGGGCAGGGCGAGAATAAAGAATAATAGCAAAAAGCACAAGAGTATTAATAATAGTAGTAGTTTTAAAATAGACAAATACAAGCAAACTAAACACCAGAAAAAATAAAGAGAAAAAGAAAAAAAAATACAAATAAAACAATCGGGGGAGAATAGGGTAGGGCAGGCTCCGACAGACAGGAAAGGCTCTGACTGAGCACACAGACTGGGATGGAGTTCCTGCGGGCCCAGGAGGTGGGTGGGAGTGGGGGATGGCCACACCT
>NW_006942519.1:0-1222 GCF_000298275.1 Orycteropus afer afer | reverse complement strand
ACAAATATGGATCTCTTGCAGTCAGTTAGCCAGGTAGCTGTTTTCCAATCTCTTGGCATAACCGAATGAGTGCCTCCAGTGGGGCATCTGTTTGCTGAAACATTTCAATGGGTATTCCATCAATTCCAGGAGCCTCGTTCTTTGCCAATTCCTTCAGTGCAGCTTCGACTTCTTCCTTCAGTACCACTGGTTCTTGATCATATGGCACCTCCTGAAACGGATGAAGATCAACCAGTTCTTTTTGGTACAAGACTTTGTACCTTCCATCTGTATTCCTTGCATCTTCTTTTGACGTTTCATGTATCATTGATGTTTTGTCCACAGAATCTTTCAATATTGCAACTTAAGGGTTAATTTTTTTCCTCAGTTCTTTCAGCTTGAGAAATGCCGAGCATGTTCTTCCCTTTTGGTTTTCTGACTCCAAGTCTTTGCACATTTCATTATAGTAGTTGGCTTTGTCTGCTGGAGGTGCTCTTTGAACTCTTCCATTCAGCTCTTTTATCTTATCATTTCTTCCATTTGCTTTAGCTACTCTTCGCTCAAGGGCAAGTTACAGACTCTCTTCTGACATCCATTTTGGTCATTTCTTCTTTTCTCGTCTTTTTAGTGACCTCCTGCTTTCTTCATGGATGATGTTCTTGATGTCCATCTGATTCCACAATTCTTCTGGTTTTCAGTCATTGATGTTCAATGCATCAAATCTATTCTTTAGATGGTTTCTAAGTTCAGGAGGGGTATATTCAAGGTCATATTTTGGCTCTCAAGGACTTGTTTTAACTGTCTTTAACTTAAAGTTGAACTTGCATATAAGCAGTTGATGGTCTGTTCCACAATCATCTCCTGGCCTTATTTTGGCTGAAGATATTGAGCTTTTCCATCATCTCTTACCACAGATGTAGTCATCTAACTCCTGTGTATTCCATCTGGTGAAGTCCACGTGTACAGCCGCCATTTGTGTTGTTGAGAAAAGGTATTTGCAATGACTAAGTCGTTGGTCTTGCAAAATTCTATCATGCAATTTCCAGTATCATTTCTGTCACCAAAGCCAAATTTTCCAACTACCAGTGATTCTTCTTTGTTTCCAACTTTTGCATTCCAGTCACCAGTTATAACTAACACATCCTGATTGCATGTTCAGTCAATTTCAGACTGCAGAAGCTGATAAAAATCTTCAGTTTCCTCATCTTTGGCTCTGGTAGTTGGTGCATAAATTTGAATAATA
>NW_006942518.1:0-1210 GCF_000298275.1 Orycteropus afer afer | reverse complement strand
TTTTTTTAGCTGTTGCTTTTGTTATCATTATGACACTGATATGGCAGGCCTCAGATGTAACTGGAGTGAGTGGGAGGAGTGTATGATCTAAGAGGATGGAAAAGATCTTGCCTTTGGTCTTGATGCCACAGGTAAACCAGGGACATAGCAAAAGAAGGAGCCAAGCTCTATATGCCTGACTTTCAGCCAGGATTTTGAGTCAAACCATTGGACCATATGGTTTTAGTTTGACCCTTTACTTTTTTAACCTTCCTTCCATGGAGAGTTTCACAGGATAGCAGGGACCAACCCATCAGGATGCTACTGGGGTTTAGGTCTCTAAGACTTGAGCTCAAGCAAGAGAATCAGTGTGGCATAGGGGTTAGTATGCAGGCTTTATGTTGCCTGGGCCTTAGTTTCTTCATCTGTTAAAAATAATGGTGCCAAAACCTATTTGGTGACATGGAGGAAGATGGACTCATACCTGTAGCCCACATGTTTGTTCCCTCTAGCATCTTAATTCCTGAAAAACTAGGTGTAGCAGTTTGAAGTAGGGATTCTGGAGTTATGAACAGCTGAGTAAGTTAGAGGGTGCCAGATTTAGTGGAAATGGAGGGAAAAAAAAGCAAAATAAACAGCCTGGAAAAATAAATGAACCTGCCCAGCTGGTGGGGAGATGGAGAGGCAGAGAAGCAGAAAACTCATTAATAGTACAGAGACAGGGGAGCCACAGAGAAAAAAGGGGATGTACCATGGAACCCATTGAGGCTTTGGGGGCTCAAGATACCCACATTGGAAGCTTCTGATAGTAACCTTGGGAGTTGAGCTGAGTAAGTGGATAGCCTTGCTGAGAAACAGAGCAGAAACCCCTGTGGCTCAGGCTGCCACAGAGTTGAGTGGAAAAGGGGAAGGGAGGAAACTCACTGCAGGTAAGCAGACCCTGGGATAAGCTTGCAGCACAAGGCTGGGATTCAGCCCATCCACGATAACATTTTAACAGAGAGTGGACCAGGGTACAGGGTTTTTGTGTCTTTCTGTCCCAAGTGGAAAGTAGTGGCCCCCTAACCAATGGGGGTCTCTGCCAATTTTGAATTGTGAGTCTGTGAGTGAAAACAAAACATCATCATTGGTAGACATCCCAAGCAGACTCAAAACAAAACCCTAGAGACAGCAGCAATAACAGAAACACAGAAAGCAGAGACTCACTACTGATGCCTTTGTTTTCCTTTTT
>NW_006942517.1:0-1191 GCF_000298275.1 Orycteropus afer afer | reverse complement strand
ATGAATGCTCTGCTGGAGGCATTCACTTGGCTATGCCAAGACATTTTGAAGACAGCTACCTGGCCAACTGACTGGAAGAGATACATATTTGTATCCATTCCAAAGAAAGGTAAACCCACAGAATGTGGAAATTATAGAACAGTATCATTAATATCACACGCAAGTAAAATCTCACTGAAGATAGTTCAAAAACAGTTGCAGCAGTATATTGACAGAAAGCTTCCAGAAATGCAAGCTGGATTCAGAAGAGGACGTGGAATGAGGGATATCATTGCTGATGTCAGATGCATCTGAGCTGAAAGTAAAGAATACCAGAAAGATGTTTACTTATGTTTTACTGACTATGCAAAAGCATTTGCTTGCGTGGATCATAACAAATTATGGATAACATTGAGAAGAATGGGAATTCCAGAACACTTAATTGTACTCATGCAGAACCTGTATATAGATTAGGAGGCTGTCATTCGAACAGAACAAGAGAATACTGCATGGTTCAAAATCAGGAAGGGAGTGTGTCAGGGTTGTATCCTTTCACCATACTTATTCAATTTGTATGCTGAGCAAATAATCTGAGAAGCTGGATTACATGAAGAACATGGCATCAGGATTGGAGGGAGACTCATCAACAACCTGCAATATGCAGATAATGCAACTTTGCTTGCTGAAAGTGAGAATGACTTGAAGTACTTACTGATGAAAACTAAAGACTACAATCTGCAGTATGGATTACATCTCAATATCAAGAAAACAAAAATCCTCACAACTGGACCAATAAACAGCTTCACGATAAATGGAGAAAAGATTGAAGTTGTCAAAGACTTCATATTACTTGGTTTTACAATCAACACCAATAGAAGCAGCAGTCAAGACATCAAACAACATATTGCATTGGGCAATTCTGCTGCGAAAGACTTCTTTCAAGTGATGAAGAACATAGATGTCTCCTTGAAGATCAAGGTACGCCTAACCCAAGCCATAGTATTTTCTTTTCTTTTTTTTTTAAGCCATAGTATTTTCAATCACCTCTTATGCATGTGAGAGCCAGACAATGAATAAGGAAGACCCAAGAAGAGTTGATGCTTTTGAGTTGTGATGCTGGAAGAGAATGCTAAGACTACCATGGTCTGCTACAAGGACTAACAAATCTGTCCTGAAAAAAGTGCAGCTGGAATGCTCCTTGGAAGTGAGAAT
>NW_006942516.1:4471-5721 GCF_000298275.1 Orycteropus afer afer | reverse complement strand
AGAAAAAAAAAAAAAAAGAAAAGCAGACTTACTGGACTTTGAGACTGGAGGACTCCCTGAAATTATTGTCTTGATATATTCTTTAGATCTCGAACCAAAAATAACCCTTGAGATCCCCTTGCAACTAAATAACAGATTGGCTCATAAAATAAAGCATATTATCTGTAAGTACTATGGTCCTTTAAAAAAAAAAAAAAAAAAAAAAACCAACACTTCACTTCTATGAGAACAAATGGTCAGCACTTACTTTAAAACAAAGACCAGAATGTAAAGAGGTGGGGAGGAAACTATTTTAATGGAAAGAGAACACCCAGAACAGGAGAAAACAAATGAGAATTATTTATGCATTGTGAAGACTGTAACCAATGTCACTGAACAACTTGTGTAGAAATTGTTGAATGGGAACCTCAAGTGCTGTGTAAACTGTCACAGAATACACAATAAAATATTATTAAAGAACAAAAAGTTAGAGGAAGTTCATCTATGTAGACCTGACACTCAAGAAATCAGAGGTAAATCCATCTGTCGAAAATGAGGGAGAAGAGGCGGAAGTAAGGAGTTCTGGAATTTGAAAAACCAGGTGGAAATCTGGAGGATTTCCATGTCTGAGAAACATGAGTAAGGGAACTGATTGGGAAATGTGGAGAATATGGAAAGAACTCTGAAAAAATCTGAATTGATTGCCCGATTGGTTGGCTCTTGGGTGACTAATCTGGGACTACAGGACATGATTAACCAGGGAGGCCCTCTCCTGGAATGGCCCTTGGGACACAGAATGTTGAGCCTGGGTGGGCCCAGGATACTATTTTCTCAAGATGGCCAGTCTTCTGTTTGTAATGTAAGCAGGCAGATAGGATCTGAGTGTTATGAGCATTATTTTGGACTGCAGGTTGTTCTTGAGCCTGAGTGAAGGTCAGAAGTGCTCGCTAAGGGAAGGGGAGGAAGAAACCAGTTGGAGGGCAATGGGAGGTTGCTCCAGTGATGGAGCCTAATCCCAAATGTTAAAGCTGGGCCTTAAACAAGGCTTACTAGGAAGAGAGGCTATGCCCTCTTTTAGCATGAAGGAAACTCAGGGCCCTTCTATCTGTGGTGGGAGCAATGGGGTAAGGGCAATGGAGGGGAGGTAGGGGAAGGGGAGTTCTTTTTATTTTTTAATTTTTTTGTGTGTGATTTGGGTGAAACTTTACAGAGCAAATTCACTTTCCATACAGCAGTTCACATACACTTTGTCTCATGACATTGACTACAAT
>NW_006942516.1:621-1709 GCF_000298275.1 Orycteropus afer afer | reverse complement strand
GATCAAAAAACTTTTCAGTCTTGCAGATTCGAGGGTCCTTGGGGTTGCTGGAAAGCAGAACGTGTTCTCAAGCCCCAGGACTCTGCCAGAGCACTGTCTCTTTAAATATACAAAATAGTCAAGCCGCTTTTAGACCTTCAAAATGGTGGCGTCCTCCAGACCGGCAAAAGTCCACAACTCATTCTGCCTTTCTCTTCACCTTCTCCATTTATTCCCCAGCCACCATGCACAGTCCTTGTGCAGTCCCTGGCTAGCAGGGCTGATTTTTTGGCTAATTCTTAGGTCCTACTAGCGCTCGGGAATCTCCAAGCTGTCTGTGCCATCAGGATCACTGCCAGACCGCAGCCCCGTATATCTTCTTTTTTGGTATTTTCATGCCAATTCTTCTGCTAGTTGGGGTTTAGTCCATTTTTATATCCTTCCCTTCAAGGTTCAGGGGTCCAGGATTATCTTCTGTGTCTGTGTTAATTGGTTTCCCTTTTCTTTGTTGAAGAGGGTCTGTGCAGTCTTTCTGCCTACTCTGCCATCTTGCTGGAACCCCTCTTTCCTTGACTTTTACAATAATGGACTAAAAAACTAGTTGTCCTTTTGTGATTGACTTATTTTACTCAGCATAATGTCCTCCAAGTTCATCCACATTATGCAGTGTTTTGCAGATTCTGGGTTATCCTTTAGGCTTGCATAGTATTCCATTGTGTGTATATACCATAGTTTGGTTATCCATTCCTCAGTTGATGGACATCTAGGTTGCTTCCATCTTTTGGCTATTATAAATAGTGTTGTGATGAACATGAGTGTTCATATGTCTGTTCTTGTCATAGCTCTCACTTCTTTAGGGTATATACCTAGTAATGGAATGGCAGGATCAAATGGTATTTGTATTTCCAATTTTTTAAGGAATCACCATACTGCTTTCCACAGTGGTTGTAACATTTGGCAGTCCCACCAGCATTGTATGAGAATCCCAATCTCTCCACAACTTCACCAGCATTTGTTAGTTTCTGTCTTGTTGAACTTTGCTACTAGTGCTGGAGCAAGATGGTAAATCATTGTTGTTTTGATTTGCATCTCTCTAATAGCTAATGATC
>NW_006942516.1:0-521 GCF_000298275.1 Orycteropus afer afer | reverse complement strand
TGAACTTGCATATGAGCAGTTGATGGTCTGTTCCACAATCAGCTCCTGGACTGGTTTTGGCTGAAGATATTGAGCTTTTCCATTGCCTCTTGACACAGATGTAGTCGATGTGATTCCTGTACACTCCATCTGGTGAAGTCCATGTGTATATTTGCCATTTGTGTTGTTGAAAAAAGATATTTGGAATGAATAAGTCATCAATCTTGCAAAATTGTATCATGCAATCTCCAGCGTTATTTCTATCACAAAGGCCAAATTTTCCAACTACTGATGATTTTTCTTTATTTCCAACTTTTGCATTCCAATTACCAGTGATAATCAGCACATCTTGATAACGTGCTTGGTCAGTTTCACTACTCAGGGCTACAATGGATGGACCCTGCTAGATTGAGAGAAAAATGTGGACTAGAACCTCAAATTCTTGGAAGAAAAAAAAAAAAAAAGAAAAGCAGACTTACTGGACTTTGAGACTGGAGGACTCCCTGAAATTATTGTCTTGATATATTCTTTAGATCTCGAAC
>NW_006942515.1:0-1222 GCF_000298275.1 Orycteropus afer afer | reverse complement strand
GTTATCCATAATTTGTTATGATCCACACAATCAAATGCTTTTGCATAGTCAATAAAACTCAAGTAAACATTTTTCTGGTACTCTTTGCTTTGAGCCAAGATCCATCTGACATCATCAATGTCCCTCATTCCACATTCTCTTCTGATCCCAGCTTGCATTTCTGGAAGTTCTCTGTCTATATACTGCTGTAACTGTTTTTGAATTATCTTCAATGAGATTTTACTTGCTTATGATATTAATGATATTGTTTGATAATTTCCACACTCTGTGGGGTCACCTTACTTTGGAGTGGGTACAAATATGGATCTCTCCTATCAGTTGGCCAGGTAGCTGTCTTTCATATCTCTTGGCATAACCGAGTGAGTGCCTCCAGTGTGGCATCCATTTGTTGAAACATCTCAATGAGTATTGCATCAATTCCTGGAACTTTGTTTTTTGACAATTCCTTCAGTGCAACTTCTACTCCTTCCTTCAATACCATTAGTTCTTGATCATATGCCACCTCCTGAAATGGATGATCATCGACCAATTCTTTTTGGTACCATGAGTCTGTGTATTCCTTCCATCTTCTTTTGATATTTCCTGCATCGTTCAATATGTTGCCCATAGAATCTTTCAGTATTGCAACTTGGGGCATAATTTTTCTTCAGTTCTTTTGTCTTGAGAAATGCTGAGCATGTTCTTCCCTTTTGGTTTTCTAACTCCAGCTTTTTGCACATTTTATTATAATAATTGACTTTGTCTTCTTCAGCTACTCTTTGAAATCTTCTGTTCAGCTCTTTTATCTTGTCATTTCTTCCATTTGCTTTAGCTACTCTCCATTCAAGGGCAAATTTTCAGAGTCTCTTCTGATATCCATTTTGGTCTTTTCTTCCTTTTCTGTCTTTTTAATGACCTCTTCCTTTCTTCATGGATGAAATTCTTGATGTCATCCCACAATTCCTCTGGTTTTCAGTCATTGGTATTCAGTGAATCAAATCTATTCTTTAGATGGTCTCCAAATTCAGGAGGGATATAATCAAGGTCATATTTTAGCTCTCATGGACTTGTTTTAATTGTCTTCAATCTCAATTTGAACTTGCATATGAGCAGTTGAAGGAGCTCTGGTAGTGTAGTGCCTAATGTATTTGACTGCTAACCAGAAGGCTGGTGGTTCAAACCCACCAGCCACTCCTCGGAAGGAGGATTGGGCAATATGATACTGTCTCAGAAGTGAGGGAGG
>NW_006942514.1:0-1215 GCF_000298275.1 Orycteropus afer afer | reverse complement strand
CCTGTACTTTATTGACTACATAAAGGCATTCAACTATGTAGATCATAACAAATTATGGATAACATTGCAAACGACGGGAATTCAGAACACTTAATTGTGCTCATGAGGAACCTGTACATAGACCAAGAGCCTGTTGAAACAGAACAAGGGGATACTGAATGGTTTAAAATCAGGAAAGGTGTGCGTCAAGGTTGTATCCTTCTACCATATTTATTCAATCTGTATGCTGAACATATAATCCGAGAAGCTGGACTAAATGAAGAAGAATGTGGCATCAGGATTGGAGGAAGACTCACTAACAACCTGCAATATGCAGACGATGCAACCTTCCTTACTGAAAGTGAAGAGAACTTGAAGACATATTGATGAAGACTGAAAACTACAGACTTCAGTATGGATTACACCTCAACATAAAGAAAGCAAAAATCCTTACAACTGGACCAATAACCAACATCATGATAAATGGAGAAAAGAATGAAATTGTCAAGGATTTCATTTTACTTGAATCCACTATCAACACCAGTAGTCAAGAAATCAAACAATGTATTGCATTGGGCAAATCTGCTGCAAAAGACCTCTTTAAAGTGTTTAAGGGTAGAGATGTCACTTTGAAGACTGTGGTGCACCCAAGCCATAGTATTTTCAATAGACTCACAAACATATGAAAGCTGGACAATAAATAAGGAAGACAGAAGAAGAATTGATGCATTTGAATCATAGTGTTGGCTAAGAATATTGAATATATGGTGGACTGCAGAGGAACAAACAAATCTGTTTTGGAAGAAGTACAGCCAGAATGCTCCTTAGAAGCGAGGAGGGTGCAACTTTGTCTCTCATACTCTGATCATGTTATCAAGGGGACCATTCCCTGAGAAGGACATCATGCTTGGTGAGGTAGAGGGTTGGCTAAAAACTGGAAGACCCTCAACGAGATGAATTGGCGCAGTAGTTGTAACAATGGGTCAAAGATAGCAGTGATTGTGAGGATGGCGCAGGATCAGGTGGTGTTTCATTCTGTTATACGTAGGATCAGTGAAACAGAACCAAATTGTTGGCATCTAACAACAATTACTGGGTGCATTGTTTTTTTCCTTACTTTCCTGGAAGGCTTGTAAAGCACCAATAGCTTTTTTTTTTTTTTTTTTTTTCCCCTTTCTGGATGTACTCTATGTCACACAGATCATACATTCCCCTGGATTTTTAACAAGCTTCCTC
>NW_006942513.1:0-1167 GCF_000298275.1 Orycteropus afer afer | reverse complement strand
ATATATGGCAATGGCATATCTGACAGGGACTTATCTCTAAAATTTATAGAAAACTCCAATACCTCAACAACAAAAGGCAAATAATCCCATTTAAAAACGGTCAGAGGACATGAGTAAACACTTCACCAAAGAAGATATTCAGGGGGCCAACAAATTCATGAAGAAATCTTCACAATCATTAGCCATTAGAGAGATGTAAATCAAAACAACTGTGAGGTACAATATTGTCCCAGCACTAGTAGCAAAGTTCAACAAGACAGAAAATAAAAAATGCTAATGAGGATGTGGAGAGATTGGGACTCTCATACACTGCTGGTGGGACAGTAAAATGATACAACCACTGTGGAAAGCAGTATGACAGTTCCTTAAAAAGTTGGAATTAGAAATACTATTTGACCCAGCCATTCCATAACTAGGTACTACACAACTGAAAAGGTCCTAGTTTACACCTTCTTTTTTTTTTTTCCTCTCTCATGTTTAACCCCGTTCCTTGTTGGGTTTTGTTTTCCTCTTTTTTCCTTTTTTGTTTGTTTTCTGTCTTCATTATTCTCCTTCTCTATTTTTTTTCTCTTATGACCTATCCTCAGATATTGCAGGTTTACCTGTTTTCTTCTTCTTTTCTCCTATTTTTCTTTTTTTGGGTTATTATTCCTGTGTGATTTCAGGGTGTATTTTTTGTCCATGTGCTTTTAGTTTTTTCAATGATTATTCAATTGTAATGTTTGCCTAACTGAGTGGGAGACAACTGACAGTCCTCATAAGATAGAAGTACACCTACACCTCCTGCAACTTTACTTAATGAGCAAGAGCCAGCACCTCCTTCTCCACCTACAAGCCAACAATAAAAACCCACCAAGAAGAGCCTGAATCACCCTTGGCTGTAATTTGTAAACAATTAAGAGAGATCTTAATACAATACCAAAATGCCTAGGAGACAACAAACCATCTCAGTCCACATAAAGAAGCAAGATAAAGTGGTAGAAACAAGGGAAGAGGATACAGACCCAGAACACATCCCTGAGGAAGAAGCAGCATTGGAACTCTCTAATGAGGAATCCAAAAGAATGATATTTAGGTATCTTCAAAGGATTGAGAGACAGACCAAAGAAAACACAGAAAAAAACCTTAGAAGAATTTTGGAAGAAAATACAAGAAAAAAGTGACAAA
>NW_006942512.1:0-1221 GCF_000298275.1 Orycteropus afer afer | reverse complement strand
AAAAACCAAGTCACAAAATGATCATGGTGATTTTTTCAGAGAACCTGAGAACTATAGCTGAAATCCCCTGATTCTTAATTAAGAAATCAAAACTATGCTACTCTCTACATTAATCCCTGGAGGAACTGATCTGCCTTCTTACGAATGTCTTATCTGTTCGGTCAGCTTTATAGAAGAGTTTTATGCAAGAACAATAATGTATTAGATTGATTAAAAACAAACTTACAATTCTTCACCCCTCCTTGAATCCACACCTGTTGCAGTGTGACTCTGAAGCCCCTCTCATCAAGATATGGAATCTATTTCACTACCCCTGAATCTGGACTAGCTTTGTTACTTTTTTTGGGTGAAAGACTGTCAACAGTGATGGTGTGGTTGTTCTGAGCTTAGACCTCAAGAAACCTTGCACCTCTATGTGAACAAGTCCAGGCCAGCCTGTTGGATAATGAAAGGCACATGGCCTGGCCACCCATTGACTCAGCTGGCAGCCAGTCAACTTCCAGATATGTGAGTAGGGCCATCCCAAACCAGCCAGCCCTAGAAACAGCTGTTTGTCACTCTACCTTCACATTCTACCTTCTGTCAGACTGGATTATTAACTACTTTTTATTTTAGAAAGATCAAATGGGAAAATTCTCAAGTTCTCATATTTTTCTTAGTACTGATCTTGGAGATGAGTTCAAACAAATCTATTCAATTGAAAACTGACCAATTCTTACAGGGTTACAAGCAATTGCAAATAACTGATAGCAGAAATATTGACACTATAAAAAGAAATTGCTGTTGATGGACTGCACCTCATGGTGACCCCATGTGTTTCTACAGTTGCATGCTCATCCAAGTCCATACTAACCTGAGCAGCTTTATACCCAAGAGAGTGCGATGCTCATACATGCTTGCAAGGCTAACTTAGCAGAGAAATTTAGCCTAAATGCTGAGCTAATACCAAAATGGCAGACTCAGGTTTGTCACTATTAAGAGTTTTAGTACTAAATATTTATTAGTTGGAATTAGGTTCAGCTGTGAGTAAAACAAACCCTAAATGATAGTAGCTTAAACAAGATTATAGTTTATGTCTCTTACATAAACATCCAGGAAGGATGATCAGGGCTGGTATCACATCATGGTGCCAGGGTTAAAAAAAAAAAGCTTCTTCTACATGATTGTATTGCTATGTGCGGCCTTGACCTATGAACCAAGATGGCAGCATGTGCATTTCAG
>NW_006942511.1:0-1144 GCF_000298275.1 Orycteropus afer afer | reverse complement strand
GACTCGACGGCACATAACAACAACAACAACAACCCACTTTACCAAGCATGACCTTCTCCAGGGACTGGTCCCTTCTGACAACATGACCAAAGTAGGTGAGATCAAGTCTGGCCATCTTGCTTCCAATGAGCATTCTGGCTGCACATCTTCCGGGTCAGATTAGTTCGTTCTTCTGGCAGTCCATGGTATTCTCAGCACTCTTCACCAGCACCACAACTCAAAGGCATCAATTCTTCAGTCTTCCTTATTCATTGTCCAGCTTTCATAGGTATTTGAAGCGACTGAAAATACCATGGCTTAGTTTAGACTCACCTTCATCTTCAAAGTGACATCTTTGCTTTTAACACCTTAAAGAGGTCTTTTGTAGCAGATTTGCCCAGTGCAATATGACTGCTGCTTGCATGGTGTTGATTGTGGATCCAAGTAACATGAAATCCTTACAACTTCCATCTTTTCTCCATTTATCACGATGCTCTTTATTGGTCCAATTGTGAGGCTTTTCATTTTCTTTCTGTTGAGGTGTAATCCATACTGAAGACTGCAGTCTTTGATCTTCATCAGTAAGTGCTTCAAGTCACCTTCACTTTCACAAAGCAAGGTTGTGTTGTCTACATATAGCAGGTTGTTAATGATTTTTTCTCTCATCCTGATGCTGTGCTCTTTTTCATGTAGTCAGCTTCTCAAATTATTTGCTCAGTATACAGATTGAATAAGTATGGTGAAAGGATCCAACCCTGACCCACTCCCTTCTGATTTATTTATTTATTTTGTTGTGATTTGGGTGAAAATTTACAGAGCTAATTCACTTTCCATACAGCAGTTCACATACACTTTGTCTCACGACATTGACCACAATTTATCACAATGCACAGATCCCCTCCCACTTCTTCCTGACAGTTACCTCTTCCCCCCTGTGTCCATCCCTCCATGCACTCCTGCTCCCTGAGCTGTCTCCTGGTGCATAAGCAGCCCTTCTTTCTCCCATGATTGCTCTCTCCAAGGAGTGTATCTACCTCAGGTAAATGTTCAACTCATATGCCTATTTATTGTTTGGCTGGAAGCCACAGGTGTGGGTTCAATTCCAGACCTGAAGGGCAGCTAGTGTTCCAGCAGGTTCTATCGGACCAGCAAACCTGGTCCCCCC
>NW_006942510.1:0-1221 GCF_000298275.1 Orycteropus afer afer | reverse complement strand
ACATATCTGAGCCGCATCCTCCCTAGATAATATTTTCCTAAGTGAACTTTGGAGTTTCTTTATGTCCCCCAACATCTTAGATCACTGCCCTAAATCCCTTAGCAACAACCAATCACCTGTACCCCCTCGCCCCGGTGCTGCCCCTCCCCATATTGTTCCATAAATTGGAGATCTCTTCTGGGTATCGGGTATCTGTGTTGTCTGGTTTGGGGTCTCTGGGCGTCAGATATTTGTGCTGTTCGTTTTTGTGTGTGGCCACTGTCTTTTGTTCGTTCTGTGTTTTTTGAAGAAGGTTGAAATGGGACAGAAACAGACTACCCCTCTGTCCTTGATGATTGAACATTTTTCAGAGTTTAAGACCAGAGGATCTAGTTTGTCTGTGATAATTAAGAAAAATAAACTAATAACTTTTTGCTCCTCAAAATGGCCTTCCCCTGAGGTGGGGTGGCCCCCGGAGGGCTCACTGGATGAGAGGACAATTGCAGCTGTCTTCGACCGAGTTCAAGCGGCTGGCCCCCAATATGGGCACCCGGACCAATTTTCCTACATTCTAATATGGCAAGATTTAGTAACCAATCCACCCCCATGGCTAAAACCTTTTCTTCCGAACCCTTCTGTTAAGGTATTGACATCCTCACTTGGGATCAGCGGGATGGAGAAACCCAGACGACCTGGGTCCCAAGCAGCTGTTCCACCAGTTTTACCTGATTCTCAGGTTTACCTCGATTTAATGGATCTAGAAAGCAGCATATCCCCACCCCCCTATGCCCCTCCGCTGCGTCTGCCACCTCCCCACCCTCACCAGATTCCGCCTCTTCCACCTCCCCACCCTCTCCAGGTTCCGCAAGTGTCGGGAGGGAGGGAGCGAATACTCCAAGTGCGCCGCCACCCGTCATTACGGGCCCAGCCTCCAGTCTCCGCCCACGCCAGAGAGGCTCCCAGGAGGCTGAAGTTGCATCGTCTACTGTCCAGGCGCTGCCTCTCAGGGCGGTTGGCCCGCCCCGTGAGAACGGAAGCAGAACCTGGCAGTACTGGCCGTTTTTGACATCAGACCTGTATAACTGGAAGGTGCAAAACGCCCCCTTTTCTGAGAACCCCCAAAGCCTGATTAATTTGTTAGACTCTATATTGTTTACTCATAACCCCACTTGGGATGATTGTCAGCAGCTATTGCAGGTTTTGTTCACCACAGAGGAGAAGGAGAGGATCTTGACTGAGGCC
>NW_006942509.1:0-1222 GCF_000298275.1 Orycteropus afer afer | reverse complement strand
CACAGCTCCAACTATCACAGCACCTAACAACAACAACAACATTAACTCAGTAACCATTAAGACTTCATCACCATGGAAACCTATATTCTTTAAACAAAAGTTAGTATTTTAAAAGAACTATTTTTATAAATCCAATCTGTATTTATTTTGGGAGATCAGAAACATTCATTTCAGGATGATAACCTCAGCAAATTGTACTCTGCAACACTATGTGTAGTATGTTTTGCTAACAACAAGATATATACACACACAAAAAAGGGCAATTGTTAAATGTGGTTCTTCCGTAACTCAAATGTCTTAAGTTGGCAACTACTGTACTGATTTCTTTCTTTCTTTCTTCTTTTTTAATATTTTATTGTGATTTGGGTGAAAGTTTACAGAGCAAATTGGTTTTCCATTCAACAATTCATATACATTTTGTTTCATGAGATTGATTATAATTCCTACAATGTAATAACACTCTTCCCACTTCTTCCCTGTGTTTACCATTTCCATTCATCCTTCTTTCTTGTCTGTCCCTTCCTACCTTCTGAGATTTATTCCTGGGAAAATTCTGACCTTTTGATCTCATATGCTTAATTATTTTAAGGAGTGTGTACCTCGCCTTATAGGCCTGTTGAAGTTTGGCTGAAGGTTGAGCCATGGATATCAGCTCAGCTCCAGGCTTGAAGGGTATCCAAGGACCCTCATCTCAGGGGTTCCACCAGTCTCCACCATACCAATTAGCTTGGTCTTATTTATGATTTTGAATTTTGTTGCACATTTTTTCTCCCACTGTATCCAGGACCTCCTATTGTGATCCTGTTCTGGTTACCTAGTGCCACTCTGACGAGAATATACCACAAATGGGATGGCTTTAACAAACAGGAGTTTATTCTCTTACAGTTCAGGAGGCTGGAAGTCCAAGTTCAAAGTGCCAGGCTCTTGGGGCTGGGTGAAAGCCCCTCAACCTTGGGCTTCAGCTCTGCCTCCTGTTCCTGGACCACTGGAGCTGGAGGCTTTTCTTCACTCAGACAGCTGCTGGCTGCTGAAAATGATAAGCCCAAGGTTGACAAGTAAAAAGGCACAGTCCTGATGTTACAAAACCACATGTCAGGCCATTATTCAAGTCCATTGAAAGTCCCAAAGTCAGCAGAGCATGGCAGACTGCTAAACCATGACATGGCTACATGGAGAGTTCAAGTGTACCATAAGCTAGAGACCATTCCCAAAGCTGTTTCTT
>NW_006942508.1:0-1193 GCF_000298275.1 Orycteropus afer afer | reverse complement strand
AAAAAGGATAATATCAGGATACTATGAAGAACTGTACTCCAACAAATTTGAAAATCTGGAAGAAATGGGTAGATTTTCTAGAAACACACTACTTACCTAAACTAACACAGACTGAGGTGGAAAAGTTGAACAGACTCATAACAAAAGATGAAATTGAACAGGTCATAAAAAATTACCATAAAAAAAATCCTGGCTCAGATGATTTCACTGGAGAATCCTACCAAACATTCAAAGAAGAACTGACACCAATCCTATTCAAACTATTCCGAAACATAGTAAAGGACTGAATCCTCCCAAATTCATTTTATGAACCAAGTATAACCTTCATACCAAAACCAGGCAAAGACATCACTCAAAAAGGAAACTACAGATCAACATCCCTCATGAATAAGATGTAAAAATCTTCAACAAAATCCTAGCCAATAGACTCCAACAACATATCCAGAAAATAATTCATTATGTTCAAATGAGGTTGATATCAGGTGTGCAAGGATGGTCCAACATTAGAAAAACAATCAGCATTATCCACCACATAAATAAAACAAAGGAAAGAACCACATGATCATATCAATCAATGTAGAAAAAGATTTGATAAAATCTAACACCGATTCCTGATCAAAACTCCCAGCAAAATAGGAATAGATGGGACATTTCTCAACATAATGCAAAACCAACAGCCAACAATATTTTCAATGGAGAGAGACTGAAACCATTCCCCTTGTGAACAGGAACCAAGGATGCACTCTATCACCACTTTTATTCAACACTGTTATTGGAAGTCCTGTTGTTGTTTGTTGTTATTTGCTGTCGAGTTGGAGCCAACTCATAGCTACCCCTCCTTGGGCTGCCAAGGTGGTATCACTATGGAAGTAGATTGCCCAACCTTCCTTCTGAGGAGTGGCTGGTGGGTTTGAACCACCAGGCTTCTGGCTAGTAGTCAAGTGGCTTAAGCACTACACTACCAGAGTCCTAGCCAGTGCAATAAGGCAAGAAAGGGAAATCAAAGGCATCCAAATTGATTAGGAAGAAGAAGAACTATCGCTATTTGCTGATGATATGATCTTATACCTAGAAAACCCAAGAGACTCAGTAAAAAGCAAATAAATAAATAAATAACTACTAGAACAAATTGAGAGATTTAGCATAGTGACAATATACAAGATCAACCTCTGAAAATCAGTTGGATTCCTCTA
>NW_006942507.1:0-1208 GCF_000298275.1 Orycteropus afer afer | reverse complement strand
CAAACCCACCAGCCACTCCTCGGAAGGAAGGTTGGGCAATCCTACTTCCGTAGTGATACTGCCTCGGAAACCCAAGGAGGGGTCGCTATGAGTCGGGCCGACTCGACGGCACATAACAACAACAACAACAAAGGCAGTAACTGGGGCCATTGGATAAAAAGGGCATCAGATTATCACTTATATTTGGAACCTAATTCTACCATTTACTACCTGTATGAACTAAGAAATCTAAAAAATCATTGAGAATCTCAGTTCCTTTAAATATAAAGTGAGATTTATAATCCTTGCCTTATAGATTGTCCCAGAAAATTAAATAGATTGCTTAACACAATCTGACATACATAAGAAGTGCTTCATAACTTGCAGCTGTTATTACTTTTATGGTCTCAATATTAGATGACAGAAAGAACAAGTATATTTCATTTCAAGTGGTTATATTTTAAAAACTATCTAGACTCTAAACCCATTGTTAAATAAAAAGGATAGTCCTGGAGACTTAAGATTTGGAGAATCTGGAGAATAAGACCCAGGAAGATTGCAACTTGATTAAGAAAAGACAACTAACAGATGCCAGTATTGAGATGCCAGAAATTTATGGCAATGATTTCGACATCGTCCTTATCAGTATACTTTAACATGCAATTACAAACATTTGGAATAAAAGAAAAAATATAAACCAAAGAAATAGAAGATATAAATATGAACCTAATCTATGTTTTAAAACTAAAAACCTTAATTTTTAAAATTAAAAAATAAATGGATGAGTTCAAGAGCAAAATGGAGAGGACAGATGAAAGAATCAGGGAAATTGAAGATAAAACAATAATAAAAAAAATCTGAACAGCAGAAAAGAAATAGACTGAAATAAGATAAACAGCCACAAGGTATGGGAGACTATAGTAAATGATCTAATATTCAGGCTACTGGAATCTCAGGAGAGAAAAAAGAGGACAGGTCTAAAAAGTACTAGAAGAAATAATCACTGAAAACATTCCAAATTTAGCAAAAGACATAAATCTACAGGATTAAGAAATTGTCTGAACACCAAACCTGTGTTGAAAAACATCAAAATCAAACTTCTGAAAAGTAAAGACAAAGAATCATGCATATTGACATCAGCCAGAGAATTGAATCATTATGTATTGTTGTTGTTGTTGTTTGCCGTCAAGTCGGCCCCGACTCATAGCGACCCCTCCTTGGGTTTCCGA
>NW_006942506.1:0-1168 GCF_000298275.1 Orycteropus afer afer | reverse complement strand
CAGCCATGAAACATCAGAGGGGAAGCATTCACATAGAGGGAAATTGGACAGTCAGGAATGCATAGATTGGAGGGGCACAGGGAGGGGGTCGTCACAGGGAAGAGAAGGGAGGAGAGTTTTTTATGGTTGGGGATTGTAAATGGGGCCATGAAATCAAAGGTACATGAACTGTTGAGAGTAAAACGAATCAGCTTTGTAAATTTGTACCTAAGTTATCTCTCTCTCTCTCTTTCTCTCTCTCTCTCTCTCTCTCTCACACACACACACACACAGAGGCATGGTTGAGCCTATCATGCAATCTGTTGCCATAGAGTTGATTGTGGGGATTGGATTTATGGTGATCCTTACCACAAAGTCCTCAAGCAAGTCTTGTTTTTATTAACAAATGACACAGTATATAAATTCCACATGAAAAAGAACAAGCCATATACAGTATTCTACACTGGACATGAAGTTGGAACAGACAGTCCTTGGAAGGAAGACGTGGTGATTTACTTCTGATGCCATGGTGGTTGTTCAAAAGATAGGATAGGAGTCCTTGGTGGTATAAATGTTTAATCTACTGCATAAAGGACCTGTAGGCAGCATCTTGTGACCTCCTCTAACTTCACAAGGAGACAAAATCACTATCCCCTGCATAAGGCTCCTTCCTATGAGGCCAGACACGCCACCACCCTCCAGCCTTTTCAACATTTCTGACACCAACCAGCTCTCCAATGGCACTCAATACTCTGCTGGGTTCGATAATTCACTGCAATGGCCACACAGAACTCAGAAAATACTCATGAATAACAAGTTTATTAGGGAAATAACAGGCTACAATTGAGGTTTAGGAACACACTCAGGATACAGTACTTCAATCAAGACAGTCTCCCCTCTACTATGTCCCCAAGCGCATCTCCCTGGCCCTTGGCTTCTCGGCCTGGCCTCTGCCCTGCTCCAGCAAGCGTTACACAGCTCTTTCAGCTTGCTCACAGAGGCACCTAGGTCACCGCACTTCACCAGCAAGCCTCCTGCTCCAAGGCACTCCACTTTCTCACTCCCTGTGCCAGCCAGTCCACCACTCAGTCTCGTGCCTCTTGGTTTCTCAGCCTGTTGTTTAAGCCGTCTTTCTGCCAGGGAGGGCCAGTGCAGGGATCTTGGGTGCAAGCACGCACTCCACTCCACC
>NW_006942505.1:0-1222 GCF_000298275.1 Orycteropus afer afer | reverse complement strand
GAGAAAAGATTGAATTTGTCAAAGACTTCATATTACTTGGTTCTACAATCTACACCAATGGAAGCAGCAGTCAGGACAACAAAAGATGTATTCCTTTGGGCAAATCTGCTGCAAAAGATCTCTTTCAAGTGCTGAAGACTAAAGACGGCTCCCTGAAGACTGTTGTTGTTATGTGCCGTCGAGTCGGCCCCGACTCATAGCGACCCCTCCTTGGGTTTCCGAGGCAGTATCACTATGGGAGTAGGATTGCCCCCCTGAAGACTAAGGTGCACCTAACCCTAGCCATGGTATTCTCAGTTGCCACCTATGCATGTGAGGGCTGGACAATGAATAAGGAAGACCAAAGAACAGCTTATGCTTTTTAATTGTGGTGTTGGCAAAGAATGTTGGCAAAGAAAGGTACCATGGACTGTTTAAAGAACATGAAAATCTATCCTGGAAGAAGTGCAGCCAGAATGCTCCTTGGAAGCAAGAATGGCCAGACTTTGTCTCACCTATTTTGATCATGTTGTCAGAAGGGACCATTCTTTAGAGAAGGATATCATGCTTGGTAAAGTGGAGGGTCAACGAAAAGGAGGAAGGCCCTTAACAAGATAGCTTGACACAGTGGCTACCATGATGGGCTCAGGTATAGGGTGTATCATGGGGCTGGTACAGGACCAGGCAGTGTTTCATTCTGTTGTGCATGGGTTTCTATGAGTCAGAGATGACTTGATGGCACCTAACAACTAACAACATTGAATGGAAACCAATTTACTCTGTAAACTCTCACTCAAATCACAATAAAAATTTACCCCTCCCCCACAAAAAAACCCATGCCTTTCTTTTGTCAAAAGGAGCTCTTGTGGCACAGTGTCAAAGCATTTAGCTGCTAACCAGAAGGTCAGCAGTTCGAACCATCAGCCACTCTACAGGAGAAAGATGAGGTAGTCTGCTTCCCATAAAGAATTATAGCCTTGGAAACTTATTTATTTATTTGTTTGTTTATTTTTATTGTGATTTGGGTGAAGATTTACAGAGCAAATTCACTTTACATACAGCAGTTCACATATACATTGTCTCATATCATTGACCACAGTTTACCACAATGCAACAGCTCCCCTTCCACTTCTTCCCCTAGTTACCTCTTCCCAGTGTCCATCCCTTCATATACTCCTGCCCCCTGAGCTGTCTCCCTGTGCATAAGCAGCCCTTCTTTCTCCCATGATTGTTCTCTCCAAGG
>NW_006942504.1:0-1219 GCF_000298275.1 Orycteropus afer afer | reverse complement strand
CGAGTATAGCATGGATTGTGGGGCTGGCGCGGGATCGGGCAGTGTTTCGTTCTGCTGTGCATGGGGTCGCTATGAGTCGGAAACGACTCGATGGCGCTTAACAGCAACAACATCCTTTCAATGCAAATGATATTGCTAATTATCTTCACTCTTAAGTAGCCTAAAGCATCTTAAGCTGGAGAGAGCAAGAAACCAGGAGACCTGGTTTGGTAATTGCTCTGTACTTAATAGTAATATTCCTTGAGTAAGTTACTTTGTAAACTCTGAGTCCAAGTTTCCTTTTTTACATGACAAAGAATTTTTTTTTTTTCTCTAGTTCTGGTGGTATAGTGGTTAAGGCATTTGGCTGAAAACCAAAATGTCAATGGTTTGAACCCAATAGCTTCTCCGTGGAAGAAGGATGGGGTGGTCTGCTTCCATAAAGATTTACAGCCTCAGAAACCCAATGGGGATCTCTACGAGTCACAATTGACTCAATGGCAGTGAGTTTTTGAGAGTTTATTTTGTAGATTAAGTAAAATTAATGTGTGTCACATGTCTGGAATAATAAATGGTAGCAGTTACTGTCATATTATAAAATTTTGGTAGTCAAATATCTCTTTCTCTACTTTAAGTCAAGATCTATAACAAAGCTTATATATGAGTAAACTGTACATCCTAGCAAATGATCTCCTATGACAGAGATTTGTTGGTCTGCTCATAATACATTCTGTATAATGCTAGTACCTGATCCTGTCTACCACCAGCAACACCACTTGTTGTTGAGTCATTTCCAACTCATGGTGACTCTATGTATGTCAGAGTAGAACAGTACTCCATAGGGTTTTCAATGGCTGGTTTTTGGAAGTAGATCACCAGGACTTTCTTCCAAGGCACCTCTGGGTCAACTTGAATCACCAACCTTATGATTAAAAGCTAAACACATTAAACATTTGCACCTATCTAGCTCTGGTAGCATAGTGGCTAAGGCACTTGACTGCTAACCAGAAGGCTGGCGGTTCAAACCCACCAGCCACTCCTCAGAAGGAAGGTTGGGCAACTTCCGTAGTGATACTGCCTCGGAAACCCAAAGAGGGGTCGCTATGAGTCAGGGATGACTCGACGGCACATAACAACAACAACAAAGACAAAACCGACTTGCCATCACTATGTTTGGGGACCTTTCTCAGTGCCGGCTGGAAGCTGGGATCACATTCAAAGCCCAAGGCAGAGTTTGGTG
>NW_006942503.1:0-1222 GCF_000298275.1 Orycteropus afer afer | reverse complement strand
TTCCTTCCGAGGAGTGGCTGGTGGGTTTGAACCACCAGCCGTCTGGTTAGCAGGCAAGTGTCTTAGCCACTATGCTACCAGAGCTCCTCCACCAGAGCATAGTGATGAAGAAACCCAGATCACAGGAAAAAAAAGTCTGGAGACATGGATTCAAATCTTGCACCACCTCCAATCCACATCTCTAACAGAGCCTTTCAAAGTCACATCTGGTTCTATAGTCTAAGGTTATTCCTTATTGTATTGTGAGCTTCTCGAGATCAGCAACTGTGCCGCTGTTTCTATCTCTAATGATAAAAGAAGAAATGCTTCCAGATAAAAATCTTCCACATGGGTTAAAGATTCCTCCTTCCTTTTCCTCACCTGGCTTACTTGATGTAGAACCAGCTCCTTTTGCAAAGGTCACATAATTCCACTGTATGATGAAAACTAATTTATTTTATTGTTAAAGAAATTATTGTAAAAGAAATCATCAGCAATATATTGACACTTCTTTTCAATGTTCTTTAGTACATTTCTCCCAAGATAACCCATCCATTCCTTAAAAGGGGTTAACATATTTTTGTTAGGTAACATTTAAGTAATTTGATTTTAGAAATCACTTCTGATACTTTGTAATTGTATGAACACACATGTTGTTGTTTCTGTTGTTATGTGTCATCCAGTCGGACCCGACTCATAGCGACCCCTCCTTGGGTTTCCGAGGCAGTATCACTACAGAAGTAGATTGCCCAACCTTCCTTCCGAGGAGTGGCTGGGGGTCTGAACCGCCAGCCTTCTGGTTAGTAGTCAAGTGCCTTAGGCACTATGCTACCAGAGCTCCTATATTCACCTGTAGAAAAATAAAATAAGACCCATACCTCACCCCATACACAAAAACGAACTCAAGCTGGATCAAAGACTTAAATGTAAAACCCCAAACTATAAAATTCATTAAAGATAAAATAGGGGCAAATCTAGGAGCCCAAATTTATGGCATAAATAGACTATCAAGCATAACACAGAATGTGCAGGAGATAGAAGAGAAGCTAGATGACTAGGACCTTTCCAAAATTAAATTCTTGTGCACATCGAAAGATTTTGTCAAAAGGGTAAAAAGAAAACCCACAGATTGGGAGGAAATATTTGCTTATGACATATCTGATAAAGGATTTATCTCTAAAATCTACAGAAAACTTCAACACCTCAACACCAAAAAGACAAATAACCCAATTCACAAATGGGC
>NW_006942502.1:0-1222 GCF_000298275.1 Orycteropus afer afer | reverse complement strand
CATCAAGCTGCCTTTGAGTTGATTTCGACTCATAGTGATCCCCGTTAGGCTTCCAAGGCTGTAAATCTTTACTCCACAGAGTGGCTGGTGGGTTCAACATTTTTTCTTTTCCCTGCCTGGATGAAATTTTTTTTTTTTTTTTTTTTTTTTTGAGTTTTTTGTGGGTTCGAAGCACCTTTTTTTTTTTGGTTAACAGAAAAATGCCCTAACCACTACACCACCAGAGCTCCTTTGGGCTTGACTACTAAGCTAAAAGTTGGTGGTTTGAACCCACCCAGTGGCACTGTGGAAGAAAGGCCTGGTGATCTGCTTCCATAAAGATTACAACCAAGAAAACTCTATGAAGCAATTTTACTCTGTAACTCATGGGGCCATCATGAGTCTTACTCTTATTGTTGTCAACAAGTGCCATTGAGTCAGCTATGACTCATAGCAACCCAATGTACAACAAAATGCAACACTGCCTAGTCCTGTGCCACCCTCACAATCCTTGCTGTGGTTGAGCACATCATTGCAGCCACTGTGTCAATCCATCTCACTGAGGATCCTCCCCTTTTTCTCTAACCTTCTACTTTACCTATCATGATATCCTTCTCCAGGGAAGGATAACATGTCTGACAACATGACCAAAGTACACAACACAATCACTGCCGTGGAGTCGGATCCGCCTCATAGCAAACCCCTCCTTGGGTTTCTGAGGCAGTATCACTATGGAAGTAGATTGCCCAACCTTCCTTCCAAGGAGTGGCTGGAGGCTTTGAACTGCCAGCCTTCTGGTTAGCAGTCAAATGCCTTAGGCATTACGCCACAAATTCTGGTGAAGTATTCTGGCTGCACTTCTTCCAGGATAGATTTGTTCTTTTGGCAGTCCATGGTATTTTCAGTATTCTTCACCAACACCACAATTCAAATGATTCCATTCTTCTGTGGTCTTCCTTATTCGTTGTCCAGCTTTCACATGCACATGAGGCTATTGAAAATATGATGGCTTCGGTCAGGTACACCTTAGTCTTCAAAGTGTAAGACTTTGCTTCTTAACACTTAAGGGAGGTCTTTTGCAGAAGATTTTCCCAGTGCAATATGGCATCTGATTTCTTGACTGCTGCTTCCATGTGTGTTGATTATGGGTCCAAGTAAAATGAAATCCTGACAACTTCAATCTTTTCTCCATTTCTCGTGATGTTGTTTATTGGTCCAGTTGTGAGGATTTTTTTTTTTTTTT
>NW_006942501.1:0-1168 GCF_000298275.1 Orycteropus afer afer | reverse complement strand
TAGCTTTACTTTCTCTTTACCAATTTGGATACCTTTTGTTCTCATTACCTAGTGCGACTCTGACAAGAAATATACCAAAAATGGGATGACCTTAACAAGCAGGAGTTTATTCTTACAATTTGGAGGCTTTAAGTCCACGACAAAGTGCTTAACTCTAGGGACTGGGTGAAAGCCCCTCAACGTTGGGGTCCAGCTCTGCCTCCTGCTTCTGGCCCGCTGGAGCTAGAGGTGTTTTTTTTTTCACTCAGACAGCTGCTAGCAGCTGAGACTGAGAAACCCCAAGGCTGACAAGTAAAAAGGTACAGTGCCGATGCTACTAAACCACACACCAGGCCATTAAATTAAAAAAAAAAAAAAAAAAGTTAATTAATTTAAGTCTCTGTAAGTCTCAAGATAGGCAGAGTATAGCAGGCTGCTGACTAACGACATTACATATAGGGTCCAAGCGTGTCATAGGCTAGAGACCACTCTCAGTGCTTATCCTTATATACAGTAAGCAGACCACATCCCAAAGGTAGCTGCTCAGCTGCTTGTGGTAGATTCCACCATGGAGTTGATTGCCAGTCTCATCATGGGGAATAACTACCACCAGCTACCCAGCCATTCAACCAGGCCCAGACAAGTTGACACACAAACATAACTACCACACCTTTTATTTCTCTTTCTGGCCTTATTGACCTCGTTAGGACTTCCAATGCAATGTTAAATAGGAGTGGTGGTAGAGGACATCCCTGTCTGGTTCCCATTAGTAAGGAGAATGCTTTGAGTTTTTCTTTCTCCATAAATAATATTGTGGGCTATAGGGTTTGCATATATGTCCTGTATTATGTTGAGGAATGTCCCTTCTATCCCTATTTTGCTGTGAGTTCTGAACAGGAACAGGTGTTGTATTTTATCATATGCCCTTTCTGCATTGGTTGATATGATTATATGGTTCTCTTCTTGTATTTTGCTTATGTGGTATATTACATTGACTGTTTTTCTGATGTTGAACCATCCTTGCATATCAGGTATGAATCACCACTTGGTTAGGATTTATTTATTTATTTTTTAATATGTTGTTGGATTCTGTTGACTAGGATTTTGTTGAAGATTTTTGGATCTATGTTCATGAAGGATATTGGTCTGTAGTTTTCCTTTTTAGTGATGTCTTTCTCTGGTTTTGGTA
>NW_006942500.1:0-1163 GCF_000298275.1 Orycteropus afer afer | reverse complement strand
TTAAAGCAGCATAGATTTTTTTTTTTTTTTTTTTACTTTTTTTGCTTATTGTTCCTGTGTGATTACACAGTGTGTTTTTGTCCATTTGCTTTTACTTTTTTCATGGTTATGCAATTGTTATTTTTGTCTGAGTGAGAGACAGCAATACTGTCCATACAACACAACTACACCCAGACCTCCCGCAGCTTCACTTACTAAGAGCCACCACTTCCTCCCCCACCAATTGGCCAGTGATAAACAACCACCAGAAAAGCCTGCCTTACCCTTAGCTGCTCTTCACAAACAGTAAACAGAGATCCAAATACAATAATGTCACAAAGTCTCAGAGAAAACAGACCATCACAGCCCATACAAAGAAGCAAGATAAAGTAGTAGAAACAAGGGAGCAGGACACAGACTCAGAACACATCCTAGATGAAGAAGCAGTATTGGAACTCCCTGATAGGGAATTCAAAATAATTATATTTAGGTATCTTCAGAGGATTGAGAGAGAGATCAAGGAAAACACTGACAAAATTAAGGAAAACAGAGACAAAACTCTAGAATAATTTCAGAAGAAAATACAACAACAAAATGAAAAATTTAAAATGATTCAAAATCAAAAACAGAAATCCAGAAGATTAATATTAAATCATCAGAAATAGATAAAACATTGAAAGGACAAAGGAGTGTAATTGATGCAATGGAAGACAGAATTAATGAGATTGAAGACAAATACCTGAATACGTGTTTGGAAAGAGATCAATCAGAAAAAAGATCAAAACATAATGAAGAAAGCCTAAGGTTCATGTGGGAAGCCATCAAAAGGAATAATCTTCGTGTCATTGAAATTCCAGAACAGGAAGAGAAAAATAAAACCACTGAGAAAATTGTCCAAGATTTGTTGGAGGAGAACTTCCCTGATATGAAGAAAGATGAAAATATATCCATTCATGAAGTCCAATGAATCCCAAACATGACAGACCCCAAAAGAAAACCATCAAAACATATCATCATCAAACTCATCAAAACCAAAAACAAAGAAAGAATCCTGAAAGCAGCACAGGAAAAATGAAAAGTTACTTACAAAGGACAACCAATAAGAATAAGTTCTGATTTCTCAGCAGAAACCATGCAAGCGAGAAGGCAATGAGATGTTATATATAAAACACTGAAACAGAAAA
>NW_006942499.1:0-1223 GCF_000298275.1 Orycteropus afer afer | reverse complement strand
ATGGTCCCCTCTGACAACATAACCAAAGTAGGTGAGATGAAGTCTGGCCATCAACTCTTTAAAGTCTGATTTATGTATTTTGGGGCTCTTTCCTTGGGTCCATAGATATTACTTATGGTTATAGCTTCATGTTCATTTGATCCTTTAATCATTATATCATGTCCTTCCTTGTCTTGTATGGTGGTTTTTGTCTTAAAGTCAATTTGATCAGAAATTAATATTGCCATTCCTGCTCTTTTATGGTTGCCATTTGCTTGATATATCTTTTCCAACCTTTGATTTTTAGTCAATTTTTGTCTTTGTCTCTAAGATATGTCTCTTGTAGACAGCATATTGATGGGTTATGTTGTGTTATCTGATCTGCAACTCTCTATCTCGTGAGTGGTGCATTTAATCTATTGACACTCAGTGTAATTATCTACAAGTATGAATTTGTTGCTGTCATTTTGTTATGTGCTTTTTTGTGGTGTTGTTGATTTCTTCGTTTCATATAATTTTCTGTGGTGACCTCATTTTGTTTATGAATTGTGTTATCACTTCCTTATTGCTTTTGTTTTAGTATTTGCTAAATATTTGTGCTGGTCTTCTTTTTTATTTTGATGCGAAGGTTTATCATTTTTCTTTAAGGTTACCTGTGATTTATAATTTTTTTCCCAAGTTTTAGACAGTCCATTCTATCTTGCAATTGTCTTGATTTCCTTACCATCTAGAAGTTCTCTAACCGCACAGTTCTTTTCCCCTCTTTTTGTTTTATAGTTGTCCTCATTTGTCAATTAATGTCTCTAGTTCCCTGTTTACAATTTTGTAGGCAATATTTACCTTGGATACTCCCATAACTGGGTTTTGTCATCATGTGTGTTAATGGTTGGTTGTGTTTGCTTTTGTTGGTTCTCTGTAAAATTCTCCCTTTAGCATCTCTTGTAAGGTTGGTCTAGTTTTAACAAACTCCCTTAATTTCTGCTTATCTGCAAATCTCCTAATTTCACCATCATATTTGAGGAACAATTTTGCTGGGTATATAAATCTTGGTTGGTAATTTTTTTCTTTCAGGGTTTTATATATACCATCTCATTGTCTTCTCGCCTGCATGGTTTCTGCTGAGAAATGCAAGCTTAGTCTCATTGGTTGCCCCTTGTAGGTAACTTCATTTTTCCTATGCTGCTTTCAGGATTCTTTCTTTGTTTTTGGTTTTGATGAGTTTGTTGATGATATTTTGTGATAGT
>NW_006942498.1:0-1223 GCF_000298275.1 Orycteropus afer afer | reverse complement strand
TAATGTTTTCCTTAATTGTGTCAGTGTTTTCCTTGATATGTCTCTCAATCCATTGAAGGTTCCCAAATATAATTCTTTTGAATTCCTTATCAGGGAATTCTACTGCTGCTGCTGCTTCATATTTTCTGAGTTTGTACCCTGCTCCCTTGTTTCTTCTACTCTATCTGACTTTTTTTGTGTGGACTGTGATGGTCTGTTTTCTCTGAGACATTGTGGTGGTGTTGTATTTATGTTTAATTTGTGGTTGTATGTTGATGTCATTCATGCAAGATATTTCTTTTTCACTTTATTTTGTTTTGATATATCTGTGTGAGCAGTGTACTGTGCTCGTCTGTTCACTAGTTGTTAGCACTTAGTCACTCACCACATATCTCTTCTGGTGGGTGTGACAGAGAATTAGAGTATGTGCACAGATCTCTGTTAGCTGTTGTTTGTAAAGATCAGTTGAAGGTGAGTTAAGCTAGTATTTGGTGTCAACTATCATTGGTCAGTTAGTGCAAAGGTTATTGGTGACCCTCACTCAGTGTGTGGGGCTGAGGAGGTGCAGGTATGGTTGGGTTGTGTGGGAATGGCTACATGGTTGCTGTGATAATTTGGTTTGTGTGTCAACTTGGCTGGGCCTGATTGAGTGGCTGGGCAGCTGGTGGTTGTTACTCCCCATGAGGAGAATAGCAATCAACTCCATGGTGGTATCTACCACAAGCAGCTGGGTAGCTACCTTTGGGTATGTGGTCTGCTTCCTGTATATAAGGAGAAGCCTTTGGGAATGGTCTCTAACCTATGACATGCTTGGACTCTGCATGTAGCCATGCCATTGCTCAGCAGCCTGCTATGCTCTGCCGACCTTGGGACTTACAATGAACTTAAGTTAATGGCCTGCCATGTGGTTTGGTAACATCAGGGACTGTGCCTTTTGACTTGTCAACCTTGGGGCTTCTTAGCCTCAGCAGCTAGCAGCCTGCCTGAGTGAAGAAATGTCTCTGGCTCCAGTGGGCCAGAAGCAGGAGGCAGAGCTGGACCCCAAGGCTGAGGGGCTTTCACCTAATCCCCAGAGCCTGTCACTTTGAACTTGGACTTAAAGCCTCCAAATTGTAAGAATAAACTCATGTTTGTTAAGGCCATCTCATTTATGGTATGTTTCCTGTCAGAGTGGCACTAGGTAACTAGAACAATTGCTGTCTCCCACTTAGTTAGACAAAAAAAAAAAGAAAGAAAAAAGAACA
>NW_006942497.1:0-1198 GCF_000298275.1 Orycteropus afer afer | reverse complement strand
TGGATGAACTTGGAGGACATTATGCTGAGTGAAATAAGTCAGTCACAGAAGGACAAATATAGTATTAGTTCATTATTGTAAAAAGTCAAGGAAAGGTTTATATATGAAAGGAAATTTTCTTTATTGGTTACCAGGTGGTGGTGGGGGAAGGGAGAGAACACTGTTAGATAGGTAGAAACAAGTATTGATTTGGGTGAAGAGAAGGGCAATGTGAGTGGTCAACATGGTGGCACTGAGGAAGAGGAAGATAGAGAGAGGTGCATGGGAGGTACAGACAACAAAGATGAACCCTTTTCTACATACAGTACTACATTTTAGTGAAGGCAAACATGGATATACGGGAGGATAGATGGGTGGACAGGTGGATGTGCTGAACTATCATAGTGCCTAAGGCGCTTGACTGCTAACCAGAAGGCTGGCGGTTCAAACCCACCAGCTACTCCTTGGAAAGAAGGTGGGCAATCTACTTCTGTAGTGATACTGTAGTGAAACCCAAGGAGGGGTTGCTATGAGTTGGGTCCGACTTAATGGCACATAACAACACAACAACAATGCAGGAGGGAGTGTGCCCAAGACCATGTATAACATTAGCAGACGATGTTTCAACAAGTATATTTGTACGTTCTGTAGGAATTCTCAGGTATATAATAGAGCTGACAGGGGGCAAGGTTGTAGTCATTTCTTGGCCACAGCCAGCTACCCAGAGGGAGAGAGTAGTTGAACCTGTGGGCTCAAGACCATAGTCACAGGGGACCTCAAACTCAATTGGCATAACATACTACACAAAACATTGGTCTACCTCCTACTTTGGTGAATAATGACTGGGATCTTAAAAGCTTGCAAGCGGCCATCTAAGTGCAACAATGGGTCTCTCCTTGTCCAGAGCAAAGAACAATGAAGAACATTGAAGATACATGGAAACAATTAGTCTAAGTGACTGCTACACTGTGCGATCCTCAGTCTATATGACTATGAGACCAGAAGAACTAGGTGGTGCCCGGCTACCACTGTCAACCACTCGGAGGGGGTCCTTTGTAGGAGATCCTGGATAGAGAGGGAGAACAATGTAGAACAAAACTCAAAATCATTTAAAAAAAAAAAAAAAGAAAAAGGACCAGGTTTGCTGGTCTGATAGAGCCTGATGGAACGACTGAGACTATGGCCCCTAGTTGCCCTTCAGGTCTGGAACTGAACCCAC
>NW_006942496.1:0-1223 GCF_000298275.1 Orycteropus afer afer | reverse complement strand
AAAAAAAAAAAGCCTGCAGTCACCAGAAGGAAAGAAATAATAAAGATTCAAGCAGAAATAAATGAAACAGAAAATGGAAAGACAATAGAAAAAATCAACAAGACTATATAAGTTGGTTTTTTGAAAAGATTAATAAAATTGACAAATCACTGGCAAATTTAACAAAGGAAAAGAGAGAGAGAATAAAAATAAGATGAATAAGGAATGTACTAGGTGACACCACAACAGAACCAATAGAAATTAAACAGATATTACCAGGATACTATGAAGAACTCCAACAAATTCAAAAATCTAGAAGAAATGGACAGATTTCTAGAAACATACTACATACCTAAACTAACAAAGACTGAGGTAGAAAAGTTGAATGGACCCATAACAAAAGAAGAAATTGAACAGGTCATTAAAAATAGCCAACAAAAAAAAAGTCCTGGCCCAGAGAGTTTCACCAGAGAATTCTACCAAACATTCAGAGAAGAACTGACACCAATCCTACTAAAAAAAGTCCAGAACTCAAAAAATTCAAAACTATTCCAGAACACAGAAAAGGCTGGAATCTTCCAAAATTCATTTTATGAATACAGATGCAAAAATATATGCAAAAATCTTCAACAAAATCCTAGCCAATAGACTCCAACAACATATCAAAAAAATAATTCATTATGACCAAGTGGGGTTAATATCATTAGATATGCAAGGATGGTTCAACATTAGAGAAACAATCAATGTCATCCATCACATAAATAAAACAAAGGAAAAAAACCACATGATCCTATCAATCTGTGCAGAAAAGGCATTTGATAAAATCCAACACCCATTCCTGATCAAAACTATCAGCAGAATAGGAAGGACATTCCTCAACATAATAAAAGGCATCTATGCAAAATCAACAGCCAACGTTATTCTCAAAGGAGAAAGACTGAAACCATTCCCCTTGTGAACAGGAACCAGACAAGGATGCCCTCTGTCACCACTTCTATTCAACACTGTATTGGAAGTCCTCGCCAGGGCAATAAGGCAAGAAAGGGAAATCAAAGGCATCCAAATTGGTAAAGAAGAAGTAAAACCATCCCTATTTGCTGATGATATGATCCTATACTTAGAAAACCCAAGAGAGTCAGCAAGAAAACTACTGGAACTAATTGAGAGATTTAGTGTCATGGCAGGATACAAGATCAACATCCAAAAATCAGTTGGATTCCTCTACACCAGCAAAGAGATGGCTG
>NW_006942495.1:0-1223 GCF_000298275.1 Orycteropus afer afer | reverse complement strand
ACTCCTCGGAAGGAAGGTTGGGCAATCTACTTCCATAGTGATACTGCCTCAGAAACCCAAGGAAGGGTCGCTATGAGTTGGGTCCGACTCGACAGCACATAACAAAAACAGTCTTACTGATCTTTTCCAAGAACCAGCTTTTGGATTGATTGGTTTTCTTTTTTCAATTTTATTTGTTTTTTTGCTCCTATCTTTATTATTTCCTTTTCTCTACCTAATTTAGTTTTAATTTGCTTTAGCTTCTTAAGCTTGAATTATTGTCTTTATCTCAGCTTAATTTCTGAAGGATAGTTTTGCAGATGCAGAATTCTGTGTTGACTGTTCTTTTATTTCAGCACTTTAGAAAAATATTTTTCCACTTCTTTTTGGCCTCTATAGCTTTTGATGAGAAATTTGAAGTAATTCAAATCATTGTTCCCCTTTCAGCAATGCTCTTTTGTTTTTCTCTGGCTGCTTTCTGGCCTTTAGTTTTCAGTGATTTGATTGTTCTATAACTAGGTGTGGATTTCTTTGAGTTTATCATATTTGGGCTTTGCTACACTTTTGAATGTATAGATTTATGATTTTTGCCAAATTTTGGAAGTTTTCTGCTATTACTTATTCAAATATTTTCTTGCATTGCAATCTTTCTCCTCTCCTTCTAAAATTCTAATGACATAAATATTATAACTTTTGATTGTTCTATAAGTCTCTAACTCTCTGTTCATTAATTCAATCTTTTTTTCCCCTCTTTTGTTCAATTGGATATTTTTTTATTGCTCTACTTTCAAGTTCACTGAGTCTCTTCTGCTATCGAATCTATCTGGTGTGTTTTCAATATTTTATTATTGCCTTTTTTCATTTGGTTATTCTTTGTATCTTCAGTTTCTTTATTGAGACAGTCAGATCTTTCCATTCATTCCAAGTGTTTGCCCTTACTAGTTGGAGCATTTCTGTAATAGCTTCTCTAAAATCTTTGTCAGCTAATTTCAACAACTGTATCGTCTCTGCATTGATAACCATGGATTGTCTTTTCCCATGCATGTTGAGATTTTCCTGGTTCTTTATATGCAAGATAAAGTAGTACCTGATGAGACTCTGGGTCTTGTTTAAATCCAGTGGAGCATGTTGACATTTTTGTTTTAGCAGCCATTTGACCCAGTTAGTTTCACAATGCAAGTTTTGACCAGCTTCTGTGGATTGTAATTAAAATGTAAATTCTATATTCAAAGCTTTTGAAGTGC
>NW_006942494.1:0-1223 GCF_000298275.1 Orycteropus afer afer | reverse complement strand
CTGGAAAGAAACTCAACAAAGATGCAGAAGAGCTAAACAATACAGTCCACCAACTTGGCCTTATAGATATCTATAGAGCACTTCACCCAACAGCAACAAAATATACATTCTTCTCCAGTGCACAAGGAACTTTTACTATGATAGAACATATGTTAGGCCATAAAGCAAGCCTTAATAAATTTATAAACATCAAAATACTGCAAACCATCTTCTCAGATAATAATGTTATCAAATTAGAAATCAACAATAGGAAGATCAACAGGAAAAGAATAAACATATGGAAACTGAACAACACCATCCTTGAGAAAGACTGGGCAAGAGAAGAAATCAAAACTGAAATTCAAAAATTCCTTGAATCAAATGAGAATAAAAATACAACATACCAAAATCTTTGGGACACAACAAAAGCAGTGATGAGAGGCCAATTTATAGCAATCAATGCACACATCAATAAAGAAGAAAGAGCCAAAATCAACACTTTAGAGGAACATATCCAACAATTAAAGAAAGAACAACAAGAAAAGCCTACAGTCACCAGAAGGAAGGAAATAATCAAGATTTGAGCAGAAATAAATGAAACAGAAAATAGAAGGGATATAGAAAAAATCAACAAGACCAGAAGTTGGTTCTTTTGAAAAGATCAATAAAATTGAGAAACCACTGGCAAATTTAACAAAGGAAAAGAAGGAGAGAATACAAATAACACGAATAAGAAATGAAATGGGTGACACTGCAACAGAACCAACTGAAATAAAAAGGATAATATCAGGATCCTATGAAGAACTGTCCAGCCACTCCTCGGAAGGAAGATGGGGCAATCTACTTCCATCAGTGATACTGCCTCGGAAACCTAAGGAGGGATCGCTATGAGTCGGGTCCAACTCGATGGCACATAACAAAAACAACAACATGAAGAACTGTACTCCAACAAATATGAAAATCTGGAGGAAATGGACAGAGTTCTAGAAACACACTACTTATCTAAACTATCACAGACTGATGTGGAAAAGTTGAACAGGCCCATAACAAAAGAAGAAATTGAAAAGGTCATCAAAAAATTACCAACTAAAAACAGTCCTGGCCCAGAAGCTTTCATTGGAGAATTCTAGAAAACATTCAGAGAAGAACTGATACTAATTCTACTCAAAGTATTCCAAAACATAGAAAAGGATGGAATCCTCCCTAACTCATTTTATGAAGCAAGCATAACCTTAATACCAAAA
>NW_006942493.1:0-1171 GCF_000298275.1 Orycteropus afer afer | reverse complement strand
TTTTTTTTTTTTTTTTTTGGTTTGTTTTGTTTTTCCTTGTTTTTTGAATCACAAACAAATTTCCTCATAAAGGGCGGATGTTAGTGATAGAAATACAGAGTTAAAAAATTCTTTAGAAATCTCTTAAGAAATAGTTTGGGAATTTATTCTGTTGGTTATTTTTTGTTGCTTTTGTTTTAAGAGAGTCACTTTACTTCATTTATGGTCACTGGTTTATAGATTTTCTGTACATAAGTAAATTATTTTGTAAGCTGTAATTTTTTAACTACTCTTATGATTTAAATTTAATCAACTAGGTTTATTCAAAGTACCTACATATTTTTGTTGTATTATTTTCATTTTCAATTTAGGTCAAAAATAGTTTTATCATTTGTGATTTTATTTGCCATTTAAAAATAAAAACAAAAATCTTATATTACCTATGAGTTTTTTTTTTTTTTCCATGAAAGTTGAAGCATTTAACTTCATTAATTTCTTTTAACCTTTTTCTATTTCCCACTCATTAATTTATCCTTTTGTTTTTATTAAATAATTTTTGTACTTTATTTTCTGGGCTTATTATTCTTTTCTGATTTTTGTTTAATTCATTCCTTTTTGTTTTGTTTTAATGTTGAGGATTTTCTTTTGCCAAGCACTTTATTTATTCTATCTGATCACCTCTATTTCATGTTTAAATTATTGTTAATATCAATAAAATTCAAAATTTTATTGTAATTTCTTCTTTGAATAATGAAATGTTATGTCACCTTTATAAACATTTATAGGTGGAAATGACCTTTTTCAAAATAATTTTTAGCATTCTTTCATTGTAGTCATGGAATACTATTTGTACTCTTTCTGTTCTCTGGGACTTGAGGAATTCTTTTGGCTTACAATTATTTATTTATTTATTTCATGAATTTCTGCATGCACTTAGAAAAGAAGTTTCACTTTCTAGATCTAGAGTTCAATGTTCTCCTTTATTGATTATGTTCTTAAAACTTCTATATTCTTAATAATACTTTGTCTACTTCTTTCTTGAATTGAGAGAAATTACTAATTGCTAGTCTTTATCTGTCTATTTTCTCTTGTGTCTTCTATAATTTCTGCTTTATAAAAGTCAGGACTAGGTTATTTGGAGGCAAGGTGCCCCAATAACTATTTTCATTTTTACTTTACCTTTTTTTTTTTT
>NW_006942492.1:0-1223 GCF_000298275.1 Orycteropus afer afer | reverse complement strand
TTGGCTCTCGTGGACTTGTTTTAATTGTCTTTAACTTCAAGTGGAATTTGCATATGAGCAGTTGATGGTCTGTTCCACAATCAGCTCCTGGCCTGGGTGAAAAACTAGAGAAATCTAAATGCCCCTCCATAGGAAACTGGATAAGTAAATTAAGGTGCTACATACAACATAAATCTCTATAGCTGTTAAGTAAACTAAATCTACTTATATCATTATGGAAAACTCTCAAAAAAAAACGTAATAATGAGTATTTTAAAAAGCAGATTATAAGGAATGGATACAAATAATATACTATTTATATATATTTAAGACATTCAAAACAATAGGTTATCTCTCTTATGTACACATGTGATAAAAGTACTAAAATATGGACTGAAAGGATATATACCAATTACAGTTTAATAGTAACAGCTGGAAAAAGTGAGTGGGAATGGGATGCAGAGTAGTAGCCTGAAATTATATCTGTAGTAGTATTTTTTTCTATAAAAATTATTAACAAGTATAAAATCTGAAGAATGTCTAATGTTTTTTCTTTTTACTTTTGTGTACGTGACATGCATATTAAATAATTTTGGAACTATTTTTAAATAAAAAATACCCATGTGTATTAGCATGCTTGGGAACACTACAGTATCTCCATGATTTAAAGACAATCTCACACTGAAAGTGGTAGTTAAGGTTGTGTCAACTTGACTGGGTTTGGCTGAGTGGCCAGGCAGCTGGTGGCAGTTATTCCCCACGATGAGACTGGCGATCAGCTCCATGGTGGGATCTACCACAAGGAGCTGAGTAGCAGCTTTAGGAATGTGGTCTGCTTCCCTTATATAAGCAGCAGCTTTGGGAATGGTCTCTAGCTTATGGCACGCTTGAACCCTGTATGTGGCTGAGTCATTGTTCAGCAGCCGGCCATGCTCTGCCAATCTTGGGACTTTGAATGGACTTGAATCAATGGGCCTACTGTGTGGTTTGGTAACATTGAGACTGTGCCTTGTTACTTGTCGACCTTGGGTTTGTCAGCCTCAGCAGCCAGCAGCTGTCTGAGTGAAGAAAAGCCTCTAGCTCCAGCGGACCAGGAGCAGGAGGCAAAGCTGAAGCCCAAGGTTGAGGGACTTTCACCCAGCCCTAGAGCCTGGCACTTTGAACTCGGACTTAAAGCCTCCAAACTGTAAGAGAATAAACTCCTGTTTGTTAAAGCCATCCCATTTGTGGTATATTCCTGTCAG
>NW_006942491.1:0-1171 GCF_000298275.1 Orycteropus afer afer | reverse complement strand
AAGGAAGGTTGGGCAATCCTACTTCCGTAGTGATACTGCCTCGGAAACCCAAGGAGGGGTCGCTATGAGTCAGGGCTGACTCGACGGCAAACAACAACAACAACAAGCATGTTGATCACCTACAAATCTTATCAAACAAATTTGAAATAATAAATAAAATAGTGTACTCTCTATCATATTTTTGAAATGAAAATTGAGGATAGCAATTCTAAAGGCTAAAAAGAAGAGGAACGATAAGACCCACAAAATTCATATGTGCTTACTTTACACAGTAATGCAATGTCAAGGAAACAATGAGCATATAAATACAAGGTGCCCCTAAAACAGTGTTCTTATAAAGAAAAATAGAAGTCATAAATATTTGGCAAAAGTGATATATTGTAAATAAATTACTTACATAATAAAAGATTTTTTTGCGTCTAGTTTTATAAAAATTTGCATAGAAAGATAGGAAGATATATCTTGTTACTGTTGTTAGATGCCAGTGAGTCATCTCTGACTTATAGCAACCTCATGTACAACAGAGCAGAACACCGCCTGGTCCTGTGCCAGCCCTATGATCCTTGCTATACCTGAGCCCATCTTTGCAGCCACTGTGTCAATCCATCTCATCAAGGGCCTTCCCCATTTTTGTTGACCTTCCATTTCACCAAGCATGATATCCTTCTCCAGAGCATGGTCCCTTCTCACAACATGACCAAAATAGGTGAGATGAAGTCTGGCCATTCTTGCTACCTAGGAGCATTCTTGCTGCACTTCCTCCAGGACAGATCTGTTCATTCTTTTTATAGTCCAGGGTACTTTTGATATTCTTTGCCAGCGCCACAATTCAAAAGAACCAACTCTTCTTTGGTCTTCCTTGTTCATTGTCTGACTCTTACATGCATATGGAACGATTGAAAACACCATGGCTTGTGTCAGGCACACCTTAGTCTTCAAGGATACATCTTTGCTCTTCAGCACTTAAAAGAGGTTTTTTGCAGCAGATTTGCCCAATGCAATATGTCCTCTGATGTCTTGTCTGCTGCTTCCATTGGTGTTGATTATAGAACCAAGTGATGTGAAGTCTTTGATGACTTCAATATTTTCTCCATTTATTATAATGCTGCTTATAGATCCAGTTGTAAGGATTTTTGTTTTCTTTATATTGAGATGTAATCCATACTGCAGA
>NW_006942490.1:0-1176 GCF_000298275.1 Orycteropus afer afer | reverse complement strand
TTCTCCCTCTCTATCAAGGATCTCCTATATAGATCCTCTTCCAAGGAGATGACAGTGGTAGCCGGGCACCATCTAGTTCGTCTCATTTCATAGTCATACAGGATGCAGATCGGATGGTGTACCAGTCCCTAGGAGTAATTGTTTCCATGAATTTTGGTTTTCTTCATTCTTCTTTGCTCTGGACAATGAGAGACTCATCGTTGCATCAAGATGGCAGCTTGTTAGCTTTTAAGATCCCAGTCGCTACTCACGAAAGTAGGAGGTTAACAATGTTTTGTATAGTATGTTATGCCAATTGAGCTTGAATTACCCTACATTTATGGTCCCAAGCCCACAGGTTCAACTACTCACTCCCTCTGGATAGCTGACTGTGACCAAGCAGTGACCAGAACCTTGCCCCTTGTAAGCTCTACTATACACCTGCGCATTCTGATCATGCACATAAACTTATAGAACCATTGTCTGCCAAACCTAAACATGTTCTTGGATACTCTCCCAACTTCATAGCCATACCTAATAGTTAAGCCTGTCTACCCATCTATCAAACCATATACCCATGTTTGCCGTCACTGACAATGCAGTACTATATGTGCAAAAGGGTTCATCTTTGTTGTCTGTATCTCCCATGTACCTCTCTATGTCTTTCTCTTCCTCAATGCTGCTATATTGGTCACACACATTTGGTACATTGCCCTTCTCTTCACCCAAATCAATACTTATCTCTATCTATCTAACAGCGTTCTGTCCCCTCTCCTCCCATCCCTGGTAACCAACAAAGAAAATTTCTTTCTATAGATAAACCTTTCCTTGACTTTTACAATAATGGACTAATACAATATTTGGCCTTTTGTGGTTGACTTATTTAACTCAGCTAATGTCCTCCAAGTTCATCCATGTTATGCGGTGTTTTGCAGATTCTACATTATTCTTTAGTATTGCATAGTATTCCATTGTGTGTAGGTACTATAGTTCGGTTATCCATTCCTCAGCTGATGGACACCTACGTTGTTTCCATCTTTTGGCTATTGTAAATAGTGCTGCCATGAACATGGGTGTGCATATATCTATTCTTGTCATGGCACTCACTTCTTTAGGGTATATACCTAGTAATGGGATGGCTGGGTCAAATGGTATTTCTAATTCCAACTTTTGAAGGAATCGCCATACTGCTTTCCA
>NW_006942489.1:0-1223 GCF_000298275.1 Orycteropus afer afer | reverse complement strand
TCCAGGGAGCTCTGGTAGCGTAGTGCCTAAGGCACTTGACTGCTAACCAGAAGGCTGGCAGTTCAAACCCACCAGCCACTCCTGGAAAGGAAGATGGGGCAATCTACTTCCGTAGTGATACTGCCTCGGCAACCCAAGGAGGGGTCTCTATGAGTCAGGTCTGACTCGACGGCACATAACAACAACAACCCAGTAATCCCATGGGAGTTACAAAGACTATGGCTAGAAATCCTTATCAAATCATTCACTACACCACAGTTATGCACTAGAATATTGTGGTAAGTGAATTAATATGTTCCTTCTAGCCATAGTCTTTGTAACTCCCATCAAATGACTGAGTGCAGCTATGCAAATGTAAATAAGGTGCATGGCACCTTTGTGCAGTGCATTTAAATGAGACCATGCAAATAAGGTGTATGGAAATCTGACAATGTTATTGGTCAGTTTTGCCATCCCACTAGGCTTAAAAAAGGGCCAACTACAAAGCAAAAAGGAGTCCTTATAACTACCAAGAAAGAAGAGTCAGGAGTAGAATGCATCCTTTGGACCTGGGGTCCCTGCGCCGGGAGCCTTGTAGATGCAGGAGATAGAGCTACCACACTGGAAAGGCGGTGAGAGGCAGCACAGAGGAATGGTGGCACCAGAAGCAGCAGAATCAATATAGGAGCAAGAAACAACACAGTGGGCTTCCTAGCCCACAGAGTGAGAAAGCTGAGCTCCTTCAAGCAGGAGGCTTGCTGGTGGAGTGGGGGGCCTCTGAGCACTTACTACCAGGGCTACAGAGCTTTGCAACACTTGTAACACTTGCAGAGGCTGAGGGCCAGAGTGGCATGCCTGCTGGCATGGCTGAGAAGAGGCTGCCCTTATTGAAGAACTATATTCTGAGTCATTGCTGATGCTGAATTATAACCTGTTACTTCCCTAATAAACACTATAATCATAAGTATAGTCTGTGAGTTCTGAGTGTCCTTTACAATGAACCATCAAACCTAGCATAGAAGTACAGAGGGCTGTGGGAGGGATAGTTGATGTCAGAATCAGTAAAAAGGTTGGTGAGAAGAGGATGTCTGACCACTGTCTCATAGCACAGCCTTGGGCTGTTGATGCTGATAATTATTCTCTTTCTCCCTTGTGAAGTGAGAGAAGGTCAGATGCCTCCACTATGCCATTTTTGCAAGTACACGTGCAAAATTTTTACTTAAAAGTCTAGGTGAATTGCACAA
>NW_006942488.1:0-1223 GCF_000298275.1 Orycteropus afer afer | reverse complement strand
GATTGCAGATCCAAGTAAAATGAAATCCTAGACAACTTCAATATTTTCTCCATTCATCATATTGTTGCTTATTGGTGCAATTGTGAGTATTTTGGTTTTCTTTATGCTGAGGTGTCATCCATACTGAAGGCTGTACTTTTTCATCTTCGTCTGTAAGTGCTTCAAATTTCCTCAGTCTCAGCATGCAAAGTTGTGTCATCTGTGTAATTTGCAAGCTGCTGAGTCTTCTGCTAATCCTAATTGTGTATTCTTCTTCATATAGTACAGCTTCTTGGATTGTTTGCTTACCTACAGATTGAATATTTACAATGAAAGGACACAAACCTGACACACAACTTTCCTGACTTTAAACCACACTGCACTCCCTTGTCTCTAGGAACATTTAATTGTGCCCATGAAGAACATCTACATAGACCAAGAAACAGTTGTTTGAACAGAACAAAGGGATACTACATGAGATTCATATACATTTGTTTTACTTCCTTCTTTTTCACTGTTGTTGAAAACATATACAACAAAAAATGTACCAATTCAATAATAATAATAATAATAATAAGTCATTTGCATCAAGTTGATTCCAACTCATGGCAACCTCTTGTGTGTCAGAATCAAACTCTGCTCCACAGGATTTTCAACCAATTGTTGGCTCTTTATTCTGAGGTGACTCAGGTGGACTCAAGCTACCAATCTTTTAGTTAGCATCTGAGTGTTTAACCAATCATGCCAGCCAGGAATACTTAACAGTAACTTCTACCTTATTTTTCTTTGTGCTGCCCTTTCCTCCCCTAAACTGTACTTGGTGGCTTTTACAACATGTGTATTTTATTAATATGTTTGAATGGCAAATATCATTCTACTAAAATGATAACTTACTACAATTGAAGCCATAGAACCTTAAGTCATGAAATGGCTAGTCTTAGTTTCATGCCTTTGGATATTAGTGAAACTAATCCTCAGTCTGGGGGCTCTGGTAGCATAGTGCCTAAGGCACTGGACTGCTAACCAGTGGGCTGGCGGTTCAAATCCACCAGCCACTCCTCGGAAGGAAGATGGGGCAATCTACTTCCGTAGTGATACTGCCTCGGAAACCCAAGGAGGGGTCTGTCTCTATGAGTCGGGTCCGACTCGACGACGGCACATAACAACAAAACAACAGTTCCCTGAAACCACAGTTAGGGAGGCCCTAGAACCCCTAAGTCTTCTCACAGTTTTTACCAGCATTT
>NW_006942487.1:0-1186 GCF_000298275.1 Orycteropus afer afer | reverse complement strand
TTTTTATTTCATTTGGTTCTGTTGTGATGTCACCCATTTCATTTCTTATTCGTGTTATTTGTATTCTCTCCCTCTTTTCCTTTGTTAAATTTTTGGCAATTCCTTTTTTCTCATCAACAAACAGATGAAATGGTTTAGTGGGGTCAGGTAATGTTAATGCTGGGGCTTTAAGGAGTGCTTCCTTAAGTTCTTTAAAAGCTGAGGCCCTTTCAGGAGTCCAGTCCCACTCCGACCCTTCCCTGCTGACCTCATAGAGTGACTTCGCTTTTGTGGCGAAATCTAAAATCCACAGCCGGCAATAACCTACTGTTCCTAAAAATTCTTTCATCTGCCTTGGGCTTGTGGGTTGGGGAATCTGTAGGACCGTCTGTTTCATGGTTTCAGTGAGCCACCTTTGCCCAGCTCTTAACTTATACCCCAAATATGTGACTTCTGCCTTAGCTATCTGAGCTTTCTTGGCATTAGCTCGATATCCCAGCTCTCCCAGAGTGGTGAGCAGTCTCCTGGTTGCTTTGAGGCACCCTGCCCGGTCAGGGGCTGCTATTAACAAGTCATCTACATATTGTAGTAAAGTTATTTGCAGGTTTTGGCCCCGGTACTCATGTAAGTCGTCACTCAAGGCTTCGTTAAACAAAGTGGGCGAGTGTTTGAACCCTTGGACCAACCTTGTTCAGGTCAGCTGGCCGAGGATTTTATCCATTTCGTCAACCCATTCGAAGGCAAAAATGTCTTGGCTCTGCGGGGCTAGGGGCAGGCTAAAGAAAACATCCTTCAAGTCCAGGGTAGTATACCACACATGATCTGGGGGAAGATTGCTGAGCAGAGTATAAGGGTTAGGGACTGTGGGATGTATGTCTTCAACTCGGCGATTTACCTCTCTCAGATCCTGCATCGGTTGGTACTCTTCCCCTGGTTTCTTTACTGGGAGGAGAGGTGTATTCCATGCAGACTGGCACCTCTTTAGTACCCCTTCCCTTAACAGCCACTGGATATGGGGCTGTATGCCTTCCCGGGTTTCCCTGGGCATGGGATACTGTCGGACTCTTACCGGTGTGGCAGAGGGTTTTAAGTCCACAATAATGGGTGGTCGGTGTTTTGCCAATCCAGTTCCTCCAGTTTCTGCCCAGGCTTGGGGGAACTCTTCCAGCCACGGAGCCATATCCATTAAGCCTGCACGTTGGTCTTC
>NW_006942486.1:0-1223 GCF_000298275.1 Orycteropus afer afer | reverse complement strand
TAAGTCCCTTAGGTTTCCTATCTACAGGATCATATCACATCTGCAAATAAAGATAGTTTTACTTCCTCTTTGCCAATTTGTATGCCTTTTGTTTCTCTTTCTTGCCTTATTGCCCTGGCCAGGACTTCCAATACAATGTTAAATAGAAGTGGTGATAGAGGGCATCCCTGTCTGGTTCCCATTTGTAAGGGGATTGCCTTGAGTCTTTCTCCATTAATAATGATTTTGGTTGTTGGCTTTACATATATAGCCTTTATTATGTTGAGGAATTTCCCTTCTATTCCTATTTGCTGAGAATTCTGAACAGGAATGGATGTTGAATTTTATCGAATGCCTTTTCTGCATTGATTGATAAAATCATATGGTTCTTTTGTTTTGTTTTGTTTATGTGGTGGATTACATTGATTGTTTTTCTGATGTTGAACTACCCTCGTAAACCTGGTATGAATCTCACTTGGTCAAGGTGTATTAATTTTTTGATATGTTGTTGGATTTTGTTGGCTAGGATTTTGTTAAAGATTGTTGCATCTATGTTCATGATGGATAGTGGTCTGTAGTTTTCCTTTCTAGTGTTGTCATTCTCTTTTGATATTAGTGTTATGCTAGTTTCATAAAATGAGTTTGGGAGTGTTCCATCTTTTTCTATGTTCGGAATAGCTTGAGTAGCATAGGTATCAACTCTTCTCTGAGTATTTGATAAAATTCTCCAGTGAAGCCATCAGGCCAGGAGATTTCTTTGTAGGAAGTTTTTTTTTAAAGACCTGTTCAATTTCTTCTTTTATTATAGGTCTGTTCAAGCATTCTATCTCTGAGTTGGATAGCTTAGGTAGGTTTTGTGATTCTAGAAACTTGTCCATCACTTCTAGGTTCTCAAATCTGTTGGAGTACAGTTTTTTTTTTTTTTTTAAATAATATTCTGTCAGTGTCTTTTTTATTTCAGTTGGTTCTGTTGTGATGACACTCTTTTTGTTTACAATTCTTGTGATTTGTATCTTCCCTTTCTTTTCTTTTGTTAGGTCTGCCAATGGTTTATCAATTTTACTAATTTTTTCAAAGAACCAGCTTTTTGTTTTGTTGATTTTCTCTATTTTTTTTTTTTGTTTTCTGTTTCATTTATTTCTGCTCTGATCTTTGTTATTTCCTTACTTCTAGATACTGTTGGATTCCTTTGTTGTTCTATTTCTAGTTGTTGGAGTTGGTGAGTTAGTGTTGATTTTGTTTCT
>NW_006942485.1:0-1169 GCF_000298275.1 Orycteropus afer afer | reverse complement strand
CCTTTGTATGTAACTTTTTGTTTTTTCCATGCTGCTTTCAGGATTTGGTCTTTTTCCTTGGTTTTGGTGAGTTTGATGATGATATGTCTTGGTTATTTTGTTTTGGGGTCTATCCTGTTTGGGGTTAGTTGGACTTGCTGAATGGATATATTCTCCTCTTTCATCATATCAGGGAAGTTTTTCTCCAGCAAATCTTGGACGATTTCCTCAGTGGTTTTATTTTTCTCTTTCTGTTCTGGAATTCCAATGACACGTAGATTATTTGTTTTGATGGTATCCCACATCAACGTTAGGCCTTCTTCATTTTGTTTTGATTTTTTTTCTGACTGATCCCTTTCCAAAGAAGTATTCAGTTATGTGTCCTCAATCTCATTGATTCTGTCTTCCATTGCATCAATTCTACCCCTTTACCCTTCCAATGTGTTATCTAATTCTAACAATTTGGTCTTAATCTTCTGGATTCCTATCTGTAGATTTAGAATCACTTCTAATTTTTCATTTATTTTGTCATTTTGTTCTTGTAATTTCTTCTAAAATTCTTCTAAGGTTTTTTCCATGTTTTCTTATCTCTCAATCCTTTGAAGATACCTAAACATAATTCTTTTGAATTTCTTGTCAGAGAGCTCCAATGCTGCTTCTTCCCCAGGGATGTGTTCTGGGTCTGTAACTTGTTCCCCTATTTCTACCCCTTCATCTTACTTCATTGTTTGGACTGTGATGGTCTGTTTTCTATGAGGCATCATGATATTCTATCAAGATCTCTGTTAATTGTTTGTGAAGAGAAGCCAATGCTGATTCAGGCTCTTCTTGGTGTTTTTTATCATTGGCCCGCTAGTGGAGAAGGAGCTGCTGGCTCTTGCTCAGAAAGTGAAGTTGCAAGAGGTGTGGGTTACTTGTATCTTATGGGCACTGTTGTTGTCTTCCACTCAGTTAGGCAAAAATTACAGTTGAATAACCATCAAAAAAACTAAAATCACATAAACAAAAAATACACCCTGAAATCACACAGGAACACTTACTTACCCCCCCAAAAAAAAGAAAAAGTGGAGAAAAGAAAAAGAAGACAGGTAAATATGCAATATATGTGGGTAAGTCACTAAAAGAGAAAAGGTAGAGAAGGAGAATAATGAAGAAAGAAAATAAACTGGCAAACAGAAAAGAGGGGGGAA
>NW_006942484.1:0-1173 GCF_000298275.1 Orycteropus afer afer | reverse complement strand
TGACTTGTTCAATTTCTTCCCTTTTTATGGGTCTCTTCAAGTTTTCTATCTCTGAGAGGGAAAGTTTCAGTAGGTCTTGTGATTCTAGAAACTTGTCCACCTCTTCTAGGTTCTCAAATCTATTGGTGTACAGGCTTTCATAATATTCTGTCAGTATCTTTTTTATTTCAGTTTGTTCTGTTGTGATGACAACATTTTCATTTACAATTCTTGTGATTTGGATCTTTTTCTTTTCTTTTGTTAGGTCTGCCAATGGTTTATCGATTTTATTAATCTTTTCAAAGAACCAGCTCTTTGTTTGGTTGATTTTCTCTATATTTTTTTTGTTTGTTTGTTATCTGTTTTATTTATTTCTGCTCTTTATTATTTCCTTGCTGCTAGATACTGTAGGATTCTTTCCTTGTTCTATTTCTAGTTGTTGGAGTTAATGAGTTAGAGTGTTGATTTTGTTTCTTTCCTCTTTTTTGATGTGTGCATTTATTGCTATAAACTGTTCTCTGAGTACTGGTCATGCTGTGTACCATAGGTTTTGGTATGATATTTCTTCATTCTCATTTGTTTCTAGGATATATATATTTTTTTTAATTTCAGTTTTTATCTGTTCTGTTACCCAATAGTTTTTGAGCAATGCATTGTTCAGCTTCCATATGTTTGATGCTTTTTCCTTACTCTTCCTATTATTAATTTCTAGTTTTATAGCATTGTGGTCCAAGAAGATGCTTTGCAGTATTTCAATACTTTTGAATTTATTCAGGCTTGTTTTATGTCCTAATAGATGGTCTATTCTGGAGAAGGATCCATGTGCTCTGGAAAAGAATGTTAATTGTGTTTTTGTTGAGTGAAATTCTATGTATATGTCAATGAGGTCAAGTAGATTGATTGTACTCTTGAGTTCTTCTGTATCCTTGTTGATTTTTTTTCCAGTTGACTTGTCTTTCTTTGAAAGTGGTGTGTTAAAGTCTCCTACTACTATTGTAGAGTTGTCTACTACCTCTTTTAATTCAGTTAATATTTGCTTCACATATTTTGGAGAACTTTTATTGGGTGCATAAATATTTTTATTGTAACGTGTTCTTTGTCAATTGACCCTTTCAGCATCATATAATGTCCCTCCTTATCTTTTATGATGTTTTTCACCTTAATGTCTATTTTATCAGAAATCAATATTGCTAC
>NW_006942483.1:0-1207 GCF_000298275.1 Orycteropus afer afer | reverse complement strand
TTATTTAGAAAGTATGATTTCTTCTCCCTCTTAGTGCCATCAAGTCAGATCTGACTTATAGTGACCCCTCCTTGGTTTTCTGAGGCAATATCACTACGGAAGTAGATTGTCCAATCTTCCTTCTGAGGAGTGGCTGGGGGGTTTGAACTGCCAGCCTTCTGGTTAGCAGTCAAATGCCTTAGGCACTATGCCACCAGAGCTCCACCAAATTTACCAGTGGATTAACTTATTTCTCTTGAGATTTTTTTAAATTATGGTAAATATAAAGGAAACAAATCAATCACTTATTCAACATATTTCATGTGCACAACTGAGTGGCATTAGTTATGTTTATCATATTGTTCAACTACTGCCATTAACTGTTTCCAAATTTCCCCCTACATTTTACCAGAAGCTTTGTGTCTCCTAATCAGTGAATCTCCTGCTTTCCCTTTCCTCCCACTTGTCTCTGGTAATGACTAATATATATTGGTATCTATACCCTTGTCTCTCCTAAATATTTCATATAAGTGGAAACATACAATCTTTCACTTTGTGACTGATTTATTTTATTCAGCATAATATTTTCAAGTTCATCCAGATTGTAGCATGAATCAGAACTTCATTTCTCTTCATGGCTGAGAAATGCATTGCATTTTATTTATTTGTTCATTTTTTTGTGGACATTTAGGCTGTTTCCCCCTTTTCTCTATTATGATTAGTGTTGCAATGAACGTTGGTTACAAGTGGTATTTGCATTTCTGTTTTCAATTCTTTGGGGTATATAACAAGGTGGAATCTTTAGATCATACAGTATTTCTATATTTAACTTTTTGAGTAAACAACAGAATGCTTTTTCATGGTGATTATACACTTTTACAATCCTATCAACAATGAATGAAAGTTGCAATTTATTTGCATCTTCACTGGCCATTTTAGTGAATGTGAAGAGATGCCTCATTGTGAGACTTGATTTACAAATATTTCCATAACCTATATAAAGTTGCTCTTATTTTGGCTAGAATAGCCTGACTTAAAACTTGGTAAAGTAGAAGTCTCTACTGAATGACTGAGATACTTAGGGGGACTCTGTTGTTGTTGTTGTTGTTATTTGCCGTCGAGTCAGCCCTGACTCATAGCTACCCCTCCTTGTGTTTCCGAGGCAGTATCACTACGGAAGTAGGATTGCCCAACCTTCCTTCCGAGGAGTGGCTGGTGGGTTTGAACC
>NW_006942482.1:0-1223 GCF_000298275.1 Orycteropus afer afer | reverse complement strand
TAGCAGTATTTTGTCTGGTTACTGCGTAGGGTCCCACTATACGACTTTTCTGGTTACCAAATGCCACTCTGACAGGAATATAACACAAATGGGATGGCTGAACAAATTGGAGTTTATTGTCTTACAGTTTGAAGGCATTAAGTCTGAGTTCAAAGTGTCAGGCTCTAGGGGCTGGGTGAAAGCCCCTCAACCTTGGGCTTCAGTTCTGCCTCTCTGCTCAAGCAGCTGCTACCTACTGAAGATGACAAAACCAAGGTCAACAAGTGAAAAGGCACAGTCTCGATGTTACCAAACCACAAGGCAGCGCATTAATTCAAGTCTATTGAAAGTCCCAAGGTCAGCAGAGCATGGCGGGCTGCTGAACAATGACATGGCCACATGCAGGGTTCAAGTGCGCCATAAGCTAGAGACCATTCCCCAAGGTTTCTCCTTATATACAGGAAGCAGACCACATCTTTAAGGCAGCTACTCAGCTACTCACAGCAGATTCCACCATGGAGTTGATTACTAGTCTCATCATGGGGAATACTACATCCAGCTCCCTAGCTACTCAACCAGGCCTAGCCAAGTTGACACACATATTAAACACAATTACTATATTTATCCACAGTACTATTAATGGACTTTTGAGGCATTTCTATTTTTGAGCTGTTGTGAGTAAAGTTGCCATACCAAGAACCAAATCAAGCTCACTGCCATCGAGTCAATCCTGACTCATAGTGACACCCATTGGGGTTCTGAGCTGGTAAATCTTTACAGAACTGGACTTTCTCATCTTCCTTCTGCAGAGCAGCTGGTGGTTTGAACTGCCAACCTTCTGGTTAGCAGTCAAAAGTCAAATGCTTTAGGCACTACTTCACCACATAGTCACTAGTATATATATATATATGTAAACAGATTTATTAATTTCTTTTTGGTTTGTGCTTGGTAGTAGAAATGCTGAGCCATAGATTAATCTTACAGTATTTTAGCTTTAATAATGTTCTGAAAACTGTTTTCCTAAGCGTTTGAACAAATAGACCAATTTACCATCAATGTATGAGTGCTCAAGCTACTGTATATGCTGGTTTATACTTGATGATGTTGTCAATATATTCTCTTTAACAATTCTAAAGGATTCTCACCGTGGTTTTAATTTGCATTTCTCTGATTAATAATTATGTTGAAAATCTTTCTTGTTTTTTATTGTCATTGTAATATCCTCTTTTGTGAAATATCTGTTC
>NW_006942481.1:0-1169 GCF_000298275.1 Orycteropus afer afer | reverse complement strand
AAATATTTGTACTGGTCCTCTTTTTTATTTTGATGTGAAGGTTTATCATTTTACTTTGAGGTTACCCTGTTATCTATAGTTTCTTCCCAAGGTTAGAACAGTCCATTCTATCTTATAATTGTCCTGACTTCCCTACCATTTAGAAGTTCAGTAACTACATAGTTTTTCCCCTCTTTTTGGTTTGTAGTTGTCCTCATTTGTCAATTGATGTCTCTGGTTCCCTTCATACAATCTTGTAGGCTTATTTACTTATTTACTTCTATAACTGGGTTGGTTTCTGGGTTATGTCATCATATGTTGTTGTTTGCTGTTGGTTCCCTGTCCAAAGGACTCCCTTTAGCATCTCTTGTAAGGTTGGTCTGGTTTTTAACAAATTCCCTTTATTTCTGCTTATCTAGAAATGTCTTAATTTCACCATCATATTTGAGAGACAATTTCACCAGGTATATAATTCTTGGATGGAAACTTTTCTCTTTCAGGGTTTTATATATATCATCCCATTGTCTTTTCACCTGCGTGGTTTCCACCGAGAAATTCAAGCTTATTCTTATTCGTTGCCCTTTGTAGGTAACTTTTTGTTTTTCCTGTGCTGCTTTTAGGATTCTTGCTTTGTCTTTGGTTTTGGTGAATTTGATGATGATATATTTTGGTGATTTTCTTTTGGGCTCTATCCTGTTTAGGGTTCGTTGGACTTCTTGAATGGATATATTCTCATCTTTCAACATACCAGGAAAATTCTCTTCCAACAAATCTTCAACAATTTTTTCTGCCATTTTATTTGTCTCTTCCTGTTCTGGAATTCCAATTACACGTAGGTTATCCCTTGTAGCATAGTGCCTAAGCCACTTGACTGCTAACCAGAAGGCTGACGGTTCAAAACCATCAGCTCCTTCTCGGAAGGAAAGTTGGGCAATCTACTTCCATAGTGATACCGCCTCAGAAACCCAAGGAGGGGTCACTATGAGTCGGGGCCGACTCGACAGCACATAACAACAACAACAACAATTCCTTTTGATGGTATCCCAGATGAACCTTAGGCTTTCTTCATTTTGTTTTGATCTTCTTTCTGATTGTTCCCTTTCCAAAGAAATATTGAGGTATTTGCTTTCAATCTCACTAATTCTGTCTTCCATTGATTCATTTCTACTCCTTTGCCCTTCCAATGTGTT
>NW_006942480.1:0-1175 GCF_000298275.1 Orycteropus afer afer | reverse complement strand
TCCCTTTACTTGTTATGGGTCTGTTGAGAATTTCTATTTCCTCTTGAGTCAGTTTACATAAGTTGTGTGATTCTAAGAATTTGTCTGTTTCATCTAGGTTATCCAGTTTGTTGTCATAGAGTTATTCATAATATTCTCTCATAATTCTCTTTGTTTTTATTGGGTCAGTTGTAATGCCACATCTTTAGTTTCTTATTTTGTTTATGTGCATCTTTCCCCTTTGTTTTCTTTGTCAGCCTAGCAAAAGTCTGTCAATTTTCTTAATCTTTTCAATAAAAAACTTCTGTTTTTCTTGATTCTCTCATTTTTCTGTTTTCTATTTTATTCTTTTCTGCTCTGATCTTTATTATTTCCTTTATTCTCATAGGTTTAGGCTTAGTTTGGCCTCCACTTTCTAGTGTCTCAATTTGCACAATTGGCTGTTGATTTGAGATCTTTCTTCTTTATTCATGCAGCCATTTATTGCTATAATTTTCCCTTCACTGCATCTTGTACATTTTGGTATTTTGTGCCTTCATTTTTCATTTGACTCTAAGAAATTTGTGATGTCTGCCTTTACCCATTTTTAGATTACCTTGTGTAGTTTAATTTCCATATGTTTATATATTTTCAAGTTTTATTTTCTATTATTGATCTGTGGTCAGAGAAGGTAATTTGCATGATCTCAATGTTTTAACATTTATCAAGATTTGCTTTGTGACCCAATACTTTGTCCATTCTGGAGAATGATACATATGTACTGGTGTAGAATGCATATTGTGCTGTTGTTGGGTGAAGTGTTTTATATGTGTTTCTTAAGTCTAGATGGCTTATAGTGTCATTCAGGTCTTGTTTCCCTTCTTTCTAGATGTTCTTTCCAATACTGAAAGTGGTGTATTAAAGTCTTCAACTATTATTTTAAAACCAAACCAAACTAAACTCAGTACCATTGAGTCAATTCTGACTCATAGTGACCCCTATTGTGTTTCCGAGGTGGTAAATCTTTTTGGAAGTAGATTGCCCAGTCTTCCTTCTGTAGAGTGGCTGGTGGATTTGAACCACCAGCCTTCTGGTTATCAGTCAGATGGCTTAGGCACTACATCACCAGACCTCCTTTCAACTATTATTTTAGTGCTATTTATTTTTCTATCTCCAATTCTACCAGTGTTTGCTTCATATATTTAGGTGGTGCAATG
>NW_006942479.1:0-1224 GCF_000298275.1 Orycteropus afer afer | reverse complement strand
ATTTTTTAATTGGATTATTTGTCTTTTTGTTTTGATGTTTTGGAATTTTCTATACAGTTTAGAGATAAGTCCCTTGTCAGATATGTCATTGCGGAATATTTTTTTTCCCAATCTGTAGATTCCCTTTTGACTGTTATGGAGAAGTCTTTGGAAGCACATAAAAATTTACTTTTTAGAAGGTTCCATTCATCTAGTTTATCTTCTGCTCTTTGTGCATTTTGAGTTATTCTTGATGGTCTATTTATGCCATATAAAAAGTCCTCTAAATTTGCCCCTAGTTATTCCTTGAGGAACTTTACAGTTTTAGGTATCACATTTAAGTGTTTGATCCAGATCCACATATCAGTCTGTGTTAGTTTGGGTAAGTGATGTGTTTCTAGTTTGTGAGGTACAGATCTTGTTTCATTTTTCTGCAAATGGATCTCCAGTTTTGCCAGCACCATTTACTAAATAGACATTCTCTTCCTCATTTAATGGATTTTGGCCTTTTGTCAAAGATCAGCTGACCATACGTCAATAGTTCTATTTCTGGGTTCTCAATTCCATTCCATTGGTCTATGTGCCTGTCCTTATACCAATACCAGGCAATTTGGACTACTGTGGCTCTGTGGTAGGTTTTGAGATCTGGCAGTGTGAGACCTCCTACTTTGTTCTTCCTCAAGAAGAACTTCAATAGTGCTTTGATTATCTGAGGTCTCTTTCCTTTCCATATAAAGTCAGTGATTGGTTTTTCCAAATCTTTAAAAAGTGTTGATATGATCTGGATTGAGGTTGCATTGAATGTATAGATTGCTTTTTGTAGAATTGATATTTTTGCAATGTTCAATCTTCCTATCCAAGAGCATGGTATGATCTTCCATTTATGTAGATCTTTTATGGTTTCTAGGAGTAGTGTTTTGTAGTTTTCTTTGTCCAGGTCTTTTGTGTCCCTGGTAAGATTTATTCGCAAATATTTTATTTTTGGTAGCTATTTTAAATGGCATTGATTTCCTTATTTCTTTTTTCAGCAATTGATCTCTTTGCTGGTGTAGAGGAATCCAACTGATTTTTTGGATGTTGATCTTGTATCCTGCCATAATGCTAAATCTCTCAATTAGTTCCAGTAGTGTTTTGACTGAGTCTCTTGAGTTTTCTAGGTTTAGGATCATATCATCAGCAAATAGGGATAGTTTGACTTCTTCCTTACCAATTTGGATGCCTTTGATTTCCCTTTCTTGCCTTATT
>NW_006942478.1:0-1166 GCF_000298275.1 Orycteropus afer afer | reverse complement strand
TGCATTGTGGTAAACTGTGGTCAATGACATAAGACAAGGTATATGTGAACTGCTGTATGGAAAGTGAATTTGCTCTATAAATCTTCACGCACATCACAATAAAATAAAAATAAATAAATAAATAATTTTAAAAAAAGAAAGAAATGTTTGCTTACTTCATGTATGAGCAAGCAGTGGCAGGGATCCAGGTAAGGGGAGGAACCCAGGCCCCACCCCCAAGCAACAGGAGAGTGTGGGAAAGGAAAGGAAAGCCAGGGGGACCAGGACAGAATGAGCAGGACAGGGATCCAAGTAAGGGGCAAGTGGAGAAGTTTTATACAGGTAAGGGAGACAAACTTGTCTGTCAGTTTGTTGTACTGTGGCAGTGTGTTGCTGTATGGCTTGAGGCTGTGTCACCGGTGTTTCAAATGCCAGCAGGGTTGGACATGGTGCACAGGTTTCAGCATGGCTTGCAGACTGAGACAGACTAGGAAGAAGGAAGAGGCCATCCACTTCTCAAAGAATTGGCCATGGAAAATCTTATGTATAGCAGAGAAACACTGTCTGTTACATTACTGCATAACTTATGAATAGCCTGGAAACAGTTCAATACAGTGCAGGAGGACAAGCCACTTAGGTCAGCAGGCTCTCAAGATATGACTGGGAAAGACCAAGCATCATCAGAGTAGAACCAACCTTACTGATATGGATAAAATAAAGCTTTCAAGACCTCCATTTGCTGACATGGTATGACTCAAATTGAGGAGAAGAGCTGCAAACATCAATTAATAATAGGAACATGGAATGTATGAAGTATGAATCTAGGAAAATTGGAAGTTGTCAAAAATTAAACAGAACATATAAAGATTTATATCCTAGGAAATGTTTTTGTTGTTATGTGCCATCAAATCAGACCTGACTCATAGTGACCCCTCCTTGGATGTTGTTGTTGTTATCATGTGCCATCGAATCGACCCCAACTCATAGCGACCCCTCCTTGGGTTTCTGAGGTGGTATCACTATGGAAGTAGATTGCCCAACCTTCCTTCTGAGGAGTGGTTAGTGGATTTGAACCACCAGCCTTCTAGTTAGCAGTCAAGTGCCTTAAGGCACTATGCTGCCAGAGCTCCTGGTAGTGAGCTGAAATAGACTGGTTTTGGCCATTTTGGATCAGACAGCCATATGAT
>NW_006942477.1:0-1164 GCF_000298275.1 Orycteropus afer afer | reverse complement strand
AACCTTCCTATCCTAATAAAAAAGAGGACAAGCACAAATATTCACTAAATACTGTAATAATAGCAACAAAGAAAATGATAACACACACAATTCATAAACATAATGATTTGAGCAAAGAAAATTAGATGAAACAAAGAAATAAGGAACATTATGAAAAAACATAAAAAGTGACAGCAATCATTTCATACTTTTTTATATTTATACTGAATGTTAATACATTAAATGTACCACTCAAGATATGGAGAGCTGCAGATTGGATAAGAAAATATAATACATCAATATCCTGTCTACAACAGATACTTTAGAGACAAAGACAAAAACAGACTAAAAATCAAAGGTTGGAAAAAGATATATCAAGCTAATGGCAATGGAAAAAGAGCAGGAGCAGTAATATTAATTTCTGATAAAACTGACTTTAAGACAAAAACTACCACATGAGACAAGGAAGGACATTATATAATGATTAAAGGATCAGTTGAATAAAAAAGATATAACCATAGTTAATATCTATGGACCCAATGAAAGAGGCCCAAAATAAACCAATCAGACTTTGACAGAATTGAAAAGGCAAATAGATGACTCCACAGTCATAGTAGGAAACTTTAATACACCACTTTCGATGAAACATAGAACAACTGGAAAGAAACTCAACAGAGATGTTGAAGAGATAAACAAATTAATCCAGCAAGTTGACCTTACAGTTATCTACAGAGCATTTCATGCAACAATAGCACAATATATACTCTTTGCCAGAACACATGGAATATTCTCCATGATAGACTATATGTTAGGCCTTAGAACAAGCCTTAATAAATTTAAAAACATTGAAATATTCCAAAGAATTTTCTTTAATTGCCATGTTATAAAGTTAGAAATCAATAATAGGAAGATCAATGGAAAAAAAGAGCAAACACATGGAAACTGAGCAACACTCTCCTTAAGAACAACTGGGTAATAGAAGAAATGAAAATGAAATAAAAAATTCCTTGACTTGAATGAGAATGAAAACACAACATACCAAAATCTTTGGGACATGGCAAAAGCAGTGATCAGAGGTCAATTTATAGCAATCAATGCATACATCAAAAAAAAAAAAAAAAAAGGAAAAAAAGAAAGAGCCAAAATCAACACTTTAAACCAACATCTCCAATAATTTAGAAAAAG
>NW_006942476.1:0-1224 GCF_000298275.1 Orycteropus afer afer | reverse complement strand
AATGTTTTAATGGGTACTTGAGAGCATTTTAGGGAATGGAAGCATGCCTATGCTTTTTATACTACTCTTACTCTGATAAGGAGCTCTGGTATAGTGGGTAAGATATTTGGCTGCTAACCATAAGGTCAGCAGTTCAAGTTCACAAGCTGGCCCACAGGAGGAAGAAGAAGCAATCTACTTCTGTAAGGATTTACAGCCTTCAAACCCAACAGGAATTGCTATGAGCTGGGATTGACTCAAGAGCAGTGGGTTTGGTTTGGTGGTTCTAATCTGATAAGAAAAGACAGGATACATTTCTTTGGAATTAAAAAAAAAGAAGAAGAAGAAGAAAGAGAGAAAGTAAAAGAAAGAAAAAAAAATCCAAACTGCTTGCAATTATTTTTAAAATTTCTGAGAGAATCATTTTTTTTTTTTTTTAATTTGTGGAAGTTTTAAAATTAAATAAAAAAGTAAAAAGGAATAGTACTTAATGTCTTAACAAAGTCTTCATTTGATTGAGTTTCTGAGAAGACCTCATTAAGCTGCATGATAAAGTGATTATTCAGTGTCATTTTCCTTGGGTTTTCAGCAATTATCTGGAATGGTTTTCAGAATGAGACACCAGTTCCCTTTTCAGTAGCACTTGAAACCTACTTGATGTTCACACACAGAAATTCTGATAGGCAAAGGTGAAGAACAAAAGGCTGCAAGTCTTGATTCATACATGCTAAAAGTACTTTATCTACCCCAAGACGGTTTAGAAATATGTCCAAGAAATTCTTGAGCATTTTCTCCCGAGTTAAGATCATTCACAAACAACTTTTGAGAGTGAAGTGACAATGAATTTTTGCTCACTCAAGTCCTAGTTCATTTCTAGGAATATAATTTGAATTAAGCCTTCCATATAATTTTCTAAGGTGTCCTGAGAGCACAGTGGTTAAAGTGTTCAGCTGCTAACGGAAAGTTAGTAGTGCAAACCCTCCAGCTGCTCCACGGGAAAAAGGTGTGGCAGTCTGGTTACAAAAGATATACAGCCTTGCAAACCCTAGGGGCTACTTCTGTTGCTGTTGTTGTTACATGCCTTCCAGTCGGACCCGACTCATAGTGACCCCTCCTTGGGTTTCCGAGGCAGTATCACTACGGAAGTAGATTGCCCCACATTCCTTCCGAGGAGGGGCTGGTGGGTTTGAACTACCAGCCTTCTGGTTAGCAGTCAAGTGCCTTAGGCACTATGCTTCCAGAGTT
>NW_006942475.1:0-1224 GCF_000298275.1 Orycteropus afer afer | reverse complement strand
TATATGAAGAAAAACATGGCATCAGGATTGAAGGAAGAATCATTAACAACCTGAGATACTCTGATGATACAACTTTGCTTGCTGAAAGTGAGGATGACTTGAGACACTTACTGATGAAAATTGAAGAATACAGTCTGCAGTATGGATTACATCTGCAGTCTGCAGCATGGATTACAAAAATTCTCACACCTGGACCAATAAGCAGCATCACAATAAATGTAGAAAAGATTGAGGTTGTCAAAGAATTCACATTGTTTGGTTCTTCAATTGATGCCAATGGAAGCAGCAGTCAGGACATTAGACGACGTATAGCACTGGACAGGTTGGCTGCAAAGGAACTCTTTCATGTGCTGAGGAGCAAGGATGTCTCCTTGAGAACTTAGGTACACCTGACACAAGCCATGATATTTCCAGTCACTTCGTATGCATGTGAGAACTGGACAATGAATAAAGAAGACCAAAGAAAAGTTGATGCTTTTGAGATGTGGTGCTGGTGAAGAATGCTGAAAGTACCATGGGCTGCTAAAAGAACTAACAGATCTGTCCTGGAGGAAGTGCAGCTAGAATGCTCCTTCGAAGCAAGAATGGCCAGACTTTGTCTCACCTACTTTAGTCATATTGTCAGAGGTGACCATTCCCTGAAGAAGGATGTCATGCTTGGTAAGGTGGAGGGTCAATGAAAGAGGGGAAGGCCTTCGAAAAGATAGATTGACACGGTGGCTGCATCAATGGGCTTAAGTATAGCAAGGATCATAGAGCTGGCATGGGATCAGACAGTGTTTTGTTCTGCTGTGCATGGGGTCACTATGTGTCAGAAATGACTCGATGGCACCTAACAACAACAACAACAACAACAACAGCAAGAACATCGCAGACTAGAACACTAGAAAGGTGCAATATTTCCCTTGTTACTACCCCCCACCCTCTTGGTGAACAGAAATGCAGGCATTCCTCACTGCCACCCACCTTCTAGGTCAGCAGGAATTCTATCCCAGTCTGTGTGCTCTGATAGAGCCTGGGTGCTCTGCTGAGCCTTGCCTAGATTTTGTTGTTGTTGTTGTTATTGTTCCTTTTTGCTCAGTTTGTTTGTTTTTGTCTGTTTAAAATTATTATTACTCTTTTTTTTTTTCTTCTCTTTCTAGTTTTCAGCTTTTTCTCTCTTCCCAGTTCCTGGGTCCCATTTTTTCTCTCTCTCATAGTTTTCCCCATTCCTTATTTTTCTTT
>NW_006942474.1:0-1224 GCF_000298275.1 Orycteropus afer afer | reverse complement strand
AAAGAACTAACAGATCTGTCCTGCAGGAAGTGCACCGGAGATGCTCCTTGGAAGTGAGAATGGCCAGACTTCATCTCACCTACTTTGGTCATGTTGTAAGAAGGGACCATTCCCTGGAGAAGGATGTCATGCTTGGTAAGGTGGAGGGTCAATGAAAGAGGGGAAGGCCTTCGAGGAGATAGATTGACACGGTGGCTGTGACAATGGGCTCAAGTATAGCAGGGATCATGGAGCTGACATGGGATCGGGAAGTGTTTCATTCTGCTGTGCATGGGGTCGCTATGAGTCAGAAATGACCGACGGCACCTAACAACAACAACAACAATTCATGAGGGATATTGTCTGTAGTTTTCTTTTTTAGTGATGGCTTTACCTAGTTTTGGTATCAGGATTATGTTTCATAGAATGAATTTTGAAGTATTCCATCATTTTCTGTGTTCTAGAATTGTTTGTGTAGTATAGATGTCAGCTCTTCTCTGAAAGTTTGACAGAATTCTCCAGTGAAGCTGTGTGGGCCAGGACTTTTTTTGTGTGGGGAATTTTTTTTCTTAATGACTTGCTCAATTTCTTCTTTTGTTGTGGGCAGTTCAAATATTCTATCTCAGACTGGGTTAGTTTAGGTAGGTCTTGTGTTTCTAGAAATTTGTCCATCTCTTCTAGGTTTTTGAAACTGTTAGAGTACAATTCTTTAAAATATTCTATTATTATCTTTTTTTATTTCAATTGGTTGTTATGATGTCACCCTTTTCACTTATTATTCTTGTTATTTGCATCTTCTCTTTCTTTTCCTTTGCTAAATTTGCTAATGGTTTGTCAATTTTATTTGTCCTTTCCAAGAACCAGCTTCTAGTCTTGTTGATTTTCTGTATTTTTTTTTTTTTCCCTTCACTTACTTCTGCTCTGATCTTTATTGTTTCTGTTCTTCTGGATACTGTAGGTGTCCTTTGTTGCTCTTTTTCTAATTGTTGGTGTTGTTGAGTTAAAGTGTTATTTTTTATTCTTCTTTTTTTTGAAAGTGTGCATTTATTGCTATGAATTGACCACTGAGTACTGCTTTCACTGTGTCCTAAAGGTTTTGGTAAGTTGTTTTATCACACTTTTTTGTTTCTAGGAATTTTTTATTTCACCCTTTATTTCTTCTATTACCCAGTAGTTTTTGAGCAGTGTATTATTCCATTTCCATGTATTCAATTTTTTTTCCCTTAGTCTTCTTATTAGTGATTT
>NW_006942473.1:0-1209 GCF_000298275.1 Orycteropus afer afer | reverse complement strand
AGAAGTGGACTAAACCCCAACTAGCAGAAGAATTTGCGTGAAAATACCAAAAAAGGAGACATACAGAGCTGCGGACTGGCAGTGATCCTGAGTGATCCTGACGGCACAGACAGCTTGGAGATTCCTGAGTGCTGGTAGAACCTAAGAATTAACCTAAAAACAACCCTGCTAGCCAGGGACTGGACAGAGGACTGCTCTACTGGCTGGGGAATAAACAGAGAAGGTGAAGAGAAAGGCGGGCTGAGCTGTGGACCTTTGCTGGTCCAAAGGATGCCGCCATTTTGAAGGCTTAAAAGCAGCGTGACTATTGTGGATATTTAAAGAGACAGAGCTCTCACAGATTCCTGGGCTTAAGAACACGATCTGCCTTCCAGCAACTCCAAGGGCACTCCGGACATACAAGACTGAAAAGGTACCACATTCCTCTTGTTACTCTTATACCCCATATCCGCTTGGTGAATGGAGGTGTGGCCAATCACCCACTCCCACCTACCTTCTGGGCCTGCAGGAACTCCATCACAGTCTGTGTGTTCAAACGGAGCCTGGGTGCCCTGCCCTGTCCTCCACGGACTTTTTTCTTTCATTTTTGTTCTCTTCTTTTATTATTATTTTTTTAATTTCTTTTTTCTGGTGATTAGTTTGCTTGTGTTTCTCTGTTATAAAACAACTATTATTCTTAATACTTTTGTACTTTTTACTATTATTCTTTATCGTCCCCTCCCAGGTCCTAGTTTTCAGAATCCTGCTCCTGGTTGAAATTCTTCCCCCCCCCCCTTTTTTCTCATGGTTAACCCCGTTCTATTTGCATTTTTCCCATTTTTCCTCCCTCATTATTCTCCTTCTCTACTTTTTTTCTCTTAGTGTCCTATCCCCAGATATTGCAGGTTTTCTTATTTTTTCTTTTTCTTGTTCCCTTTTTCTTTTTTTGGTTACTGTTCCTGTGTGATTACATGGTGTTTTTTTTGTCCATGTGCTTTTAGTTTTTAGATGGTTATTCAATTGTAATTTGTGTCTAACTAAGTGGGAGACAGCAACAGGCCCCATTAGACACAACTACACCCACACCTTCTGCAACTTCACTTACTGAGTGAGAGCCACTACCTCCTTCTCCACCAACAGGCCAGTGATAAAAAACCACCAAGAAGAGCCTGAATCACCTTTGGCTGCTCTTCACAAACAGTTAACAGAGATCTAAATACAACAATGCCA
>NW_006942472.1:0-1166 GCF_000298275.1 Orycteropus afer afer | reverse complement strand
GATCGCTATGAGTCGGGGCCAACTCGACGGCAAATAACAACAACAACAGTACATAGGGTAGCTATGAGCCAGAGAAGCTCGACAGCACCTAACAACAACAATGGCTAATGAATGTGAATGTTACTTTATGTATTTGCTGGCCATCTGGATATCTTTTTTTGTAAAATGTCTATTCATATCTTCTACCCACTTTTTAATTAGATGTTTTTTTCTTTTTGCTGTTGAAGTGTTGGAGTTTTTTATAAATTTTAGAGATAAATCCCTTGCCAGATATTTCATTGCTGACTATATTTTCCCAATATGTAGGATCTATTGGAGAAGTCTTTTGAATCACATAAACATTTAATTTTTAGAAGGTCCCATTCATCTATTTATCTTCTGCTGTTTGTGCATTTTGGGTCATGCTTGACAGTCTATTAATGCCGTAAATTAAGACCCCATAAATTTGCCCCTATTTTTTCCTTGAGGAACTTTATAGTTTTAGGTTTCACATTTAAGTCTTTGATCCATCTGGAGTTAGTTTTTGTGTATGGTGTGAGGTATGGCTCTTGTTTCATTTTTCTGCAAATGGATCTCCAGTTTTGCCAGCACCATTTTTTAAACAAACATTCTCTTCCCCATTTAATGGATTTCAGCCCTTTGTCAAAAATCAGCTGACCATAGGTCGATGGATCTATTTCTGTGTTCTCAATTCTGTTTCACTAGTCTGTGTGTCTGTCGTTGTCCCAGTAACAGGCTGTTTTGACTACTGTGACTTTATAGTAGGTTTTGAGATCTGGGAATGTGAGCCTTCCTACTTTGTCTTCTTCAATAGCACTTTGCTTTTTTCCTTTCCATATAAATTTAGTGATTGGTTTTTCCATATTTTTAAAGAATGTTGATGGGATCTGGTTTGGAATTGCATTGAATGTGTAGGTTGTTTTGGGTAGTATTGATATTTTCCCAATGTTCAATCTTCTTATCCAGGAGCATGGTATGTTCTTCCATTTATGTAGATCTCTTATGATTTCATGGAGCAGTTGTTTGTAGTTTTCTTTGTACAGGTCTTTTTGTGTCCCTAGTGAGATTTATTCCCAAGTATATTATTATTATTATTATTATTATTATTATTATTATTATTTTGGTAGCTATAAGAATGATATTGATTTCCTTATTTCCTTTTCAGC
>NW_006942471.1:0-1225 GCF_000298275.1 Orycteropus afer afer | reverse complement strand
AAAAACAAAAAAGTTACAAAGGATAGCCAGTAAGAATAAGCTCTGATTTCTCAGCAGAAACCAAGAAGACAATAGGATGATATATATTAAAACTCTAAAAGAGAAACATTTTCAACCAAGAATTATATACTGAAAAACTGTCCCTCAAATATGATGGTGAATTTAGGAGGTTTCCAGATAAGCAGAAACTAAGGAAATTTGTTAAAACCAGACCAACCTTACAAGAGGTACTAAAGGGAGTCGTTTGAACACACAACCAAAATTAGCACAAATAACAACCGACCATTAATATAAAAAATGACATAACCTAGAAACCACAGCTATGGACATATCCAAAGAAAATAAGCTGAAAAGATTGTAAACAGGAAACCAGAGACATCAATTGGCAAGTGAGGACAATTTCAAATCAAAAAGAAGGAAAGTACTGTATAGTTACAGAACATCTAAATGGTGAGGAAGTCAAGAGAGTTGCAGGGTAGAATGGAGGGTTCTAGTCTCAGAGAGAAAATTATAAATCACAAGATAACCTCAAAGAAAAATGATAAACTTTCACATCACATAAAAAAAGAGAACAAGCATAAGTATTCAGCAAATACTAAAACAACAGCAATGAAGGAAAAGATAAAATGATTCATAAACATAATGAGCTTAGCACAGAAAATAATATTGAACAAAGAAACCAGGGAAACCATGATAAAACACATAACAAAATGAAAGCAAACAATTCATACTTGTCAATTAATTACACTGAATGTAAAAGGATTAAATGCACCACTCAAGAGACAGAGAGTTCAGACTGGATGAGAAAACAAAACCCAGCAATATGCTATCTACAAGAGACATGCCTTAGAGACAAAGACAAAAACAGACTAAAAATCAAAGCTTGGAAAAAGATATATCAAGCAAATGGCAACTGTAAAGGAGCAGGAGTGGAAATAATAATTTCTGATCAAATTGACTTTAAGACAAAAATCACCATAAGAGACAAAGAAGGACATTATATAATGATTGAAGGATCAATTAAACATGAAAATATAACCATAATAAGTATGTATAGACCCAGTGAAAGAGCCCCAAAATACATAAATCAGACTTTAAAAGAGTTGAAAAGGCAAATAGATGACTATACATTCATAATGGGAGACTTTAATACACCACTTTCAATGAAAGATAGAACAACTGGAAAGAAACTCAACAAAGATACAGAAGAGCTAAACAATACAAT
>NW_006942470.1:0-1205 GCF_000298275.1 Orycteropus afer afer | reverse complement strand
TGACCTTGGGCAAGTTATTTAACCTCTCCAAGACTCAGCCACCAATCAGTTACAGGAGATAATAATATCCAGTTCAATCTTAGGATATTTGACCATGTTGCACCTATAAAAATGCCAATTTCTTATGGCACCACTTAATTTCACTTACTTCATGGAGCTATTCTGGGGATCCCATGAACTTAGCCCACTATCCAATACATGGCAAATCTTTGGTTAATGTGAGCTATTAAAAATCTATGTGACTTGTGGATGTGCTACCATAACATCTATGTTCCTGGGTGATGTAAGCATTTTCACTTGACTATTACCTAAAGTTGGTGGTTTGAACACACCTAGTGGCACCATGGAGGAAAGCCTGGAGGTCTGCTTCCATAGATTACAGCCAGGAAACTCTACAGAGCAATCTACCCCATTATACATGGGGTCGCCACAAGTCAGAATGCACTCGACAGCAATAGCTTTCGGTTTTTTCTTTCTTTGTTTTTTTGGCTATGAAACCATCTAGGCCTCAACTTATTTAGCTATCAAATGGGTAGAATAATATTACTTTAGTGAATATTGCATGAGGTATTTCATGTACACTCTATGCAAAGTAGGCCTTTTCCTATCTTTCTCATCTCCAATGGGAGATTTTCTTAATCAACTATTTTTCTCCTCCCAGGACACTTTTGCCCAGATGCAAAACCATCCCCAGAAATCTATGAAGACTTAATAACCAGCGGTGGGAACCCTGAGAAGTTCTCATCAAGCTTTACGGAGCTGCAAAGATACCTTGTGAAAAGTTGTCCTGCTAAGCTGAAGAGCCTACTGCGCCTGGTGAAGCATTGGTACCTGCAGGTGAGGGAGAGGGGATGGGCAGGGCAAGGGGGAGAGGGTGGATGGAAGCATATTTTACATAGAAAATAATGGAAATCACCTAACTGTCCAACCACAGGGGGCAGGTTAAAGAGTATAGGAGAGACAGTAATAGAGCACTGGGTAACATGAAGGATGGCCATATGTTGTCTCAGTTTACTATGTTGCTGTAATGCAAATGCCACAAGTGGTTGGCTTTGATGGACAGACATTTATTTTTTCACAGTTCTGGAGCCTAAAAAGTGCAAATCATTTTCTTGGTCATGTTGATTCTTTCTAAGAACCTCTCTGTTAATGTTTGGTGACTGCCGTCAATCTTCAGTGTTCCTTGGTGACCCTTTCCTGAGAGA
>NW_006942469.1:0-1225 GCF_000298275.1 Orycteropus afer afer | reverse complement strand
AAAGAACAGTAGATCTCGGTGTAGGACGGGTATCCCACTCGTTCATGGTAATTCCAGAATGCCCTTATCCACTTCTCGGGAAAGATATACTAACCAAAATAGGGGCACAAATCCACTTTCAAAAAGGAGGGGCAACCATTATGGACAGTAAGGGCCAGCCTATTCACGTGTTAACTGTAAACCTGGAAGATGAATATAGGCTCCACCAGCAACTCCCTCCTGAAGACATAAAACAGTGGTTATTAGCTTTTCCTAAAGCATGGGCTGAAACTGGAGGCGTAGGGTTAGCAACACATAGACCACCGGTTTATGTAGAAACTAAACCTGGAACGGACCCGGTCAGAGTCCAACAGTACCCTATGTCACAAGAATCCCAAGAAGGTATAACCCCTCACATCCGGCGCCTGTTAAAACTAGGAATACTCCGACCCTGTCAGTCCGCTTGGAACACTCCTCTACTCCCTGTTCGGAAACCTCATTCCAATGACTATAGACTGGTGCAAGACCTCCGAGAAGTCAATAAGCGAGTCATAGACATTCATCCTACTGTTCCTAACCCATACACCCTCCTTAGTTCTTTACCCCCGGCTCACCAGTGGTACTCAGTCTTAGACTTTAAAGACGCTTTTTTCAGCCTACCACTGGCCCCAAAGAGCGAGGACCTGTTTGCCTTTGAATGGACTGACCCAACAGAAGGCATTAGCGGACAACTGACCTGGATGAGGTTACCTCAGGGGCTCAAAATTTCGCCTACAATTTTCGATGAAGCACTACACGAAGACCTGGGTAAGTTCCGATCCGACCACCCCAGTCTCATGCTGTTACAATATGTAGATAATCTCCTAGTTGCTGCAGCAGACTACGAGACCTGCCTCCAAGGAACCAGAGACCTGCTCCAAACACTAGGAGATATGGAGTACCGAGCCTCAGCCAAAAAGGCTCAACTTTTCCAGCCCGAGGTGAGCTATTTGGGGTACATATTAAAAGAAGGACAAAGATGGCTGACTAGGGCCCACAAAGAGACTGTGCTAAGAATCCCTAGACCCAGTACCCCACGCGGAGTGCGGGAGTTCCTAGGATCAGCTGGCTACTGTAGACTTTGGATACCAGGTTTTGCAGAACTAGCAAAGCCTCTCTATGAAGCAACTAAGGAAGGGCAGAAATTTCAGTGGACAGAGGCCATGGAAAAATCCTTTAATTTACTTAAAACTGCCCTTCTGTCTGC
>NW_006942468.1:0-1225 GCF_000298275.1 Orycteropus afer afer | reverse complement strand
GTGGTAGATCCCACCATGGAGTTGATTGCCAGTCTCATCATGGGGAATAACTACCACCAGCTGCCCAGCCACTCAACCAGGCCCAGCCAAGTTGACATACAAATTTAACTATCACATGCTTTATAATCATGTGAAAGCTGGAATTCGGAAGACTGAAGAATTAATGTCTTTGAATTGTGATGTTGGTAGAGAATACTGAAAATACCATGGATTGTCAGATGAACAAACAAATCCGTCCTGGAAGAAGTAAAGACAGAGTGCTCTTTAGTAGCAAGAATGGCCAGACTTCGTTTCACCTACTTTGGTTATGTGGTCAGAAGTCCAGTGCCTGGAGAAAGATATCATGCTTGGTAAAGTGGAGGGTCAGAGAAAAGGGGCATACTTTCAATGGGATGGATTGACACAGTGGCTGGAATGAGGGAATTAAGCATAGCAAAGGTTGGGAGGATGGTGCAAGACACGGCAGTGTTTCTTTCTGTCACTGTGAGTCAGAATCAACTTGACAGCCCTTAAAAAGAGCAAAAACAAATGTTCTTTAATATTAAGTTTCTACTTGTACTTTACTTTCAATATTATTTTGTTTTCTATTCCTAATGTGTTCTAGACTAGAACATTGGATCACTATCTAGCTCAAGTCTGAAATGATAGTCAATAAATTCCAAAAGTGGTACTAACAAATTTAATATGGAACTTTTGCTTATAGACCTAAGGTTTCTCAGACACTTAGGAAACTAGATTCTGAATTCAGGGAAGGTTCTTAATCTCTTGGAATGCTAAAATACTAAGGAAATACAAATACTAATGGAATCATTATGGATAGCAGAAAAATAAGTGAGCAATAAGGGAGACAGTTTAAGTCGTTTTAGGAAGTTTATCTTACTACAAGGAACTCTGGTGGTGTAGTGGATAAGGCATCTGGCTGCTAACCAGAAAGTCAATATTTCAAACCCACTAGCTGCTCTGTGGGAACTCTGGTAGCACAGTGCCTAAGGCACTTGACTGCTAACCAGAAGGCTGGTGGTTCAAAGCCACCAGCCACTCCTCGGAAGGAAGATGGGACAATCTACTGCCATAGTGATACTGCCTCAGAAACCCAAAGAGGGGTCGCTATGAGTCGGGTCTGACTCGACAGCAAATAACAACAACAACAGCTGCTCTGTATTAGGAGCTCTGGTAGCGTAGTGCCTAAGGGACTTGACTGCTTACCAGAAGGCTGGTGGTTCAA
>NW_006942467.1:0-1225 GCF_000298275.1 Orycteropus afer afer | reverse complement strand
CTGTTCCCTTTCTCTCCTTTCTTTCTTTCCTTCCTTCTACCAACATTTTCTATGGGCCTACTGTGAGCTGTCATTGGCTAGGTCCCTGGGATTCTATAGAGATAAGACACAGCATTTCTCAAGCTGAAAAAACTGAAGAAAAAATTCAAGCCTCAAGTTGCACTATTGAAGGATTCTATGAGCAAAATATTGAATGATGCAGGAAACATCAAAAGAAGATGGGAAGAATATACAGAGTCTCTGTACCAAAAAGAATTGGTCAATGTTCCACTGTTTCAGAAGGTAGCATATGATCAAGAACCAATGGTATTGAAGGAGGAAGGTCAAGCTGCACTGAAGGAATTGGCAAAAAGCAAGCCTCCAGGAAGTGATGGAATATCTATTGAGACACAAACAGATGTAATGCTGGAAGCCCTCACTTGATTATTCCAAGAAATTTGGAAGATAGCTACTTGGCCAACTAACTGGTGCCCATATGAAAGAAAGGGGATCCAACAGACTGTAGAAATTATTAAAAATATCATATGCAAGTAAAATTTTGCTGAAAATAATTAAAAAGTGCTTGCAGCAGTATATCAGTAGGAAACTGCCAGAAATTTATGCTGGATCCAGAAGAAGATGTGGGACAAGGGATATCATTGCTGATGTCAGATGAATCTTGGCTGAAAGCAGAGAAAACCAGAAAGATTTTTACCTGTGTTTTATTGACTATGCAAAGGCATTCAACTATGTGGATTATAACAAATTATGGGTAACATTGTGAAGAATGGGAATTCCAGAGCACTTAAGTGTGCTCCTGAGGAACCTGTACATAGACCAAGAGGCAGTCGTTCAAAGAGGATACTGAATGGTTTATGAGCAGGAAAGATGTGTGTCAAGGTTGTGTCCTTCCACCATACCTATTCATTCAATCTGCATGATAAGCAAATACTCCAAGAAGCTAGACTACATGAAGAAGAAGGTGGCATCAGAATTGGAGGAAGAATCATTAACAACCTGTGCTATGCAGATGATACAACCTGGTGGTGGTGTTAGGTGCTGTTGAATCATCTCCGACTCATAGTGACCCTATGTACAGCTGAACGAAACTCTGCCTGGTCCTGTACCAGCCCCACAATCCCTGCTATACCTGACTCCATTGTTGCAGCCACTGGTCAATCCATCTCATTGAGGGCCTTCCCCTTTTTCATTGACTTTCCACTTTACCAAGCATGATATCCTTCTC
>NW_006942466.1:0-1225 GCF_000298275.1 Orycteropus afer afer | reverse complement strand
TGTTTCAGGGCTATTCATAAAGTATTCCAGTAATATATCAGACAGTGTTTCACTGCTATTCATAAGGTTTTCACTGGCCAATTCTTTGAGAAGTGAATGGCCCCTTCCTTCTTCTGAGTCTGTCTTCTTCTAGAAGCTCTGTTCACCTTGGGTAACCCTGCTGGCCTTTTGGAACACCAGTGGCAGCCTCCAGCCTCATAGCAACATGCAAGCCACAAGAGGATGACAAATTGACAGACAAGTTCATCTACTTTAGTTGTTCCTAACCACTCTGCTCACTTCCCTGCCTATCCAGGCCTGGCCTTAAATAAAGGCACCCCAGAAGCCCCAAGCCATGTGCCTGCCTACCTGTCTGGAGGCACAGCCTTAAATAAAACCATCCCAGAAGCTGTGATCTGCATGCCCGCCTGCCTGTCCAGAGGCCCGGCCTTAAATAAAGCTACAGAACCCACGAGCCCTGCGGATACCTGCCTGTCTGGAGGCTTGGCCTTAAATAAATCCACCCCAGAAGCCCCGAGCTTCATGCCTGCCTGCCTGTCTAGAGGCCTGGCCTTAAATAAAGCTGCCCAGAAGCCCCAAGCCATGCACTTCTGAATGGTGATCTGGAATTTGAGCTCCTCTGGTGGCGTAGTGCCTAAGGCATTTGACTGCTAATCAGAAGGCGGGCAGTTCAAACCCATCAGCCACTCCTGGGAAGGAAGGCTGGGCAATTTACTTCCATAGTGCTTCGGAAACCCAAGGAAGGGTTGCTATGAGTTGCATCCTACTCGACAGCAGTGTGTTTGATTTGGTTTGGTTTTATTATGTAGTGATATAATTAAATTCTACAAATAAAATTAATATGAGCACCTATTATGAGCAATTTGATAGCACTTTGATTGGGTTTATAAATGCAGCAAATATAAGTAATGGTTGTTTATGCCCCTGAGGAGCATATAATCTTATATATAACCCCAAACCCACTGCCACCGGGTCAATGCTGACTCATGGTGACTTTTTAGGATTGAGTAGAACTGCCCCATAGGGTTTCAAAGGCTATAAATCTTTATGAAAACAGACTGCCTCGTCTTTCTCCTGTGGCTGCTGGATTTGAACTGCCGATCTTTTGCTTAGCAGCTGAATACTTCAACCACTATACCACCTCATTCACTGCCATCAAGTCAGATCGGACTCATAGTGAACCCTCCTTGGGTTTCCAAGGCGGTATCACTACAGAAGTAGATTG
>NW_006942465.1:0-1172 GCF_000298275.1 Orycteropus afer afer | reverse complement strand
TTCTGAGGAGTGGCTGGTGGGTTTGGACAGCCAGCCTTCTGGTCAGCAGTTAAGTGCCTTAGGCACTATGCTACCAGAGCTCCTTACTATAATAGTTGTTGTTATGTGCCGTTGAGTCGGACCCAACTCATAGCAGTCCATCCTTGGGTTTCCAAGGCAGTATCACTGTGGAAGTAGATTGCCCACTCTTCTTTCCAAGGAGTGGCTGGTGGGTCTTTAATACACTACTTTCAATGAAAGATAGAGCAACTGGAAAGAAATGCAAGACACAAAAGAACTAAACAATACAATCAAAGACCTTGACCTTATATGCATCTACAGAGTACTTCACCCAACAACAGCATGATATACATTCTTTTCCAGCACACGTGAAACATTCTCCAGGATATACAATATGTTAGGCCACAAAGCAAGCCACAATAAATTTAAAAACACTGAAATACTACAAACATCTTCTCAGATCACAATGCTGTAAAATTAGAAATCAACAATAGGAAGATCAATGGAAAATGAGAAAATGCATGGAAACTGAATAACACCCTCCTCAAAAATGATTGAGTAATAGAAAAAATAAAAAATGAAATAAAAAGTTCTTTGAATCAAATGAAACTGAAAACACAACATGCCAAAATTTTTGGAACAAAGCAAAAGCAGTGATCAGTGGGTAATTTATAGCAATAAATGTACACATCAGAAAAGAAGTAAGGGCCAAATCAACACATTAACCCAACATCTCCAACAATTAGAAAAAGAGCAGCAAAAAAAAAGCCTACAGTCACCAGGAGAAAACATAAAATAAAGATCTGAATAGAAATAAATGAAACAGAACGTAGAAAGACAATAGGAAAAATCAACAAGACTAGAAGTTCATTCTTTGAGAAGATTAATAAAATCTACAAACCACTGGTAAACATAACAGAGGAAAAGTAGGAGAGATGCAAATAACCTGAATAAGAAATGAAATGGGTGATGTCACAACAGAACCAATCTAAATAAAAGGGATAATATCACATTACTATTCTAAGAACTGTACTCCAACAAATTTTAAAACCTAAAAGAAATGGATAGATTTCTAGAACCACACTACTTACATAAACTAACACAGAATGAGGTGGAAAATTTGAACAGAGCTATAACAAAAGAAGAAAATTGAACAGGTCGTAAAAAAAAAA
>NW_006942464.1:0-1225 GCF_000298275.1 Orycteropus afer afer | reverse complement strand
CAAACCCAAACAACAATGAGGTATCATCTGGCCCCAGCACTAACAGCAAAGTTCAACAAGACAGAAAGTAACAAATGTTGGCGAGGACGTAGAGCGATTGGGACTCATACACTGCTGGTGGGACTTTAGAAGATGCTTTGGTTCCCGGTGATACAACCACTGTGGAAAGCAGTATGGTGATTCCTTAAAAAGTCGGAATTAGGATTTCCTGTAAGATGGCAGAATAGGCAGACAAGCTACACAGACCCTCTTAATTTTTGCTTATCTGGAAAAGTCCTAATTTCACCATCATATTTGAGGGACAGTTTTGTTGGGTATATAATTCTTGGCTGGAAATTTTTTCTTTCAGGGTTTATATATACCATCCCATTGTCTTCTCACCTGCATGGTTTCTGCCAGTGATACAGAAGATAATCCTGGAGCCCTGAGTTTTAAAAGGAAGTATACAGGAGTGGATTAGGCACCAACTAGTGGAAAAACTCGAATGAAAACAGTAAGTACAGAGACGGACAGAGCTGTGGACTGTCAGCTTCTGACGGCACCAACAGCCTGAATATTTCCAAATGGTGCTGGGACTTGAGAACTGACCTAAAGATCAGCCCTGGTCACCAAGGGTTGCAGGACGACTGCAATGGTGGCCTATGACTAGGCAGCGAAACAGTAAGGAGGGAGACAACCTGAGCTGTGGCCTTTCAGCTGTCCAGAGAGTGTAGCCATTTTGATTGTTTACAAGTGGTGCCATATTGGATATTTAAGGTGTCCAAGGGTACAACCGTTTTGAATGCTTACAAGCAGCAGCCATTTTGGATATTTAAAGCCAACTGCATTCTCATTCAGATTCCAGGGACCTAACAATAGGCTTCGTTTGCCAAGAACAGCAGGAACATACGGAAGGCAGACAACAGGAAAGGAGACAGAAGATGCATGTGTGTTGCTGTTGTTATGTGCCATCGAGTCGGATCTGACTCATAGTGACCCCTCCTTAGGTTTCCGAGGCAGTATCACTAAGGCAGTAGACTGCCCATTAGCAAATACAGGAGCACAGTCCCTGCTTACATAGAAAACATCCAAAGAAAACAAAAATCGTGGGGAAGTCTCTCCAACATACAGTCACCAAATAAATATACACACAAAAACATCACAATGCCTTGGAGACAACAGAGCATCAGAGTCCACACAAACAAACAAGATAAACAAGGGACCAGGATACAGATCCAGAACATAT
>NW_006942463.1:0-1166 GCF_000298275.1 Orycteropus afer afer | reverse complement strand
ATTGACTTATTTCACTCAGCATAATGTCCTCCAAGATCTTCCATATTATGCAGTGTTTTGCAGACTCTTCATTATTCTTCAGTGCTGCATAGATTCCATTATGTGTATGTACCATAGTTCGGTCATCCACTTTTCCACTATAAATCTTAGAGATAAATAAGTTCCTTTCCAGATATGTAATTATTGTCAAGTATGAATTTGTTGCTGTAATTTTTATTATGTGCTTTTTTGTGGTGTCAACTTCTTCGTTCCATATAATTTTGTATGCTGAGCTCATTTTGTTTATGAATGGTGTTCTCACTCCCTTCATTGTTATTGTTTTAGTATGTGCTGAATATGCCGGTCCTCTTTTTTTATTTTGATATGAAGGTTTATCATTTTCTTTGAGGTTACCCTATGACTTATAGTTTACTTCCCAGGTTTAGAACAGTCCATTCTATCTTGTAGTTGTCTTGACTTCCCTAACATCTAGAAGTTCTGTAATGACACATTTTTTTTCCCTCTTTTTTGTTTCTGATTGTCTTCATTTGTCAATCAATGCCTCTGGTTCCCTGTTTACTATCTTGCAGGCTTATTTACTTTGGATACTTCCATAGCTGGGTTAGTTTCTAGGTTATATCATCATGTATGTTAATGGTCAGTTGTTGTTGGCTGTTGTTGCTTCTCTGTCCAAACGGCACCCTTTAGCATCTCTTCTAAGGTTGGTCTGCTTCTAACAAATTCCTTTATTTCTGCTTATCTGGAAATGCCCTAATGTGAGGCACAATTTTGCTAGGTACATAATTCTTGGTTGAAATTTTTTCTCTTTCAGGGTTTTATATATACTATCCCATTGTTTTCTCACCTGCATGGTTTCTGTCAAGAAATCTGAGCTTAGTCTTATTGGTTACCTCTTGTAGGTAACTTCTTGTTTTTCCCATGCTGCTCTCATGATTCTTTGTCTTTTGTTTTGGTAAGTTTTATGATGATATGTCTGGGTGATATTCTTTTGGGGTCTATACTGTTTGGGGTTTGTTCGACTTCCTGAATGGAAATATTCTCATCTTTAATCATACCAGGAAAATTCTCTTACAACAAATCTTTGACAATTTTCTCTGTGGTTTTATTTGTGTCCTCCTATTCTGGAATTCCAAATACATGTAGGTTATTCCTTTTGATGGTATCCC
>NW_006942462.1:0-1225 GCF_000298275.1 Orycteropus afer afer | reverse complement strand
AAAGCCACCAGAATGTTCCAGAAATGGCAGAGACAAGAGGGTCCCGGGGCTTCCTCCCCTGCTCTCATCTCCTGCCGCTCTTCCCTTGGGCCTCCATCTTGCTCCTCCATTCCCAAGGTGGGGCAGTCCACAAGGAGCTGTACTTGGCCCTCAGTTCCGAGTGCAGACTCTACCGAGAGAGAACCAGAATGGTGGCTTGGGTCGGGGGCTTATGCAGTCACGGGGACCAGAGCAGCAGGCTCCGCAGTATAAATGTGGCTGTGGGCCTATCCCCAAGAATGGGAGGATGGGCGAGCTAGGCTCCAAGGACAGGGATGGTCCTCGGCTAGGCAGCACCCCAGTGCGTGCCCCCCACAGTCATGGGTCTGAGCTTGATTTGGGGAAAAACTCAGAATGTACTTCTGCAAGCAGCTGAATTACAACATCCATTGAAGGCACAAGTTCACAGGTCTGTTATTCATTCAACAAACATCAATGCACACTTACTTTGAGCCAGGCACTGCTCATGAGAGGCCGCACTTCCACACACGGGGAGGGAACTATCAGGAAGGTTCCAGAAGACACAGGGCTGCCCTCCTCTCGACAGCCAAACCCTATGGAGGCCCCAGTGGGCTTCTGTGTCTGAAGCCAGTTTCCTCCTCGATGGTTCAAGGAAGCTGCACCCCTCCAGTTCCCCCAGCTGTCCCTCTGAAGGGGCTCCCTCACCCCCACTCGCCTTCAGGGTCCTCAGATCCCACCTGATCCTGTGAGGGGAGGAAAAGCCACATGCGGTTTGTGACACATGAGTTCCACAGACAATCAAGGGACAACCAAGTGATCTTTGGGCACAGACTTTGAGAGCGCCCAGGAGAGGCAGCGTGAAGTGAGCAGAGACTGAGCGGAGGGCATCGGCCTGAGGCTCACAGACTTGCAGCTGGGCCGAGGCCTCGGAGGCCACGGCTCTGCGCCCACAGGGGCTGCTTCCCCTGGATCTGAGACACCGTCAGGGGCTCCGCGCAGGGCACCTCACTCTGCACAGTGTGGACAGAGCTCAAGGTCAGAACCCAGGCATGTCTACCCGGGAGGGGGGATGGACAACATGAGGCCAGTCCAGACAGTGGGGATGAAGTCCTGCCATGTGCTGCCCTGTGGATGCTGTGAAATCAGTCAGCCCCAAAAGGACAAAACCGTGGGGTCCACTTACATGAAAGTTCCGGACGGCACATGCCAGGGGCTGGGGAGGGGC
>NW_006942461.1:0-1179 GCF_000298275.1 Orycteropus afer afer | reverse complement strand
ATGTTGAGGAATTTCCCTTCTATTCTTATTTTGCTGAGTTTTTCTCAGGAATGGGTGTTGGATTTTATCAAATGCCTTTTCTGCATTGATTGATATGATCATATAATTCTTTTTCTTTATTTTACTTATGTGATGGATTATGTTGATTATTTTTCTACTGTTGAACCATCCTTGCTTACCTAGTATAAATCCCAGTTGGCCATGATGTATTGTTTTTTTGATATGTTGTTGGAGTCTATTGGTTAGGATTTTGTTGAACATTGTTGCATCTATATTCATGAGGGATACTGGTCTGTAGTTTTCCTTTCTAGTGATGTATTTGCCTGGTTTTGGTATTAGGGTTATACTTGCTTCATGAAATGAAGTTTGGAGGATTCCATCATTTTCTATGTTCTGAAATAGTTTTAGTAGGATTAGAATGAGCTCTTTTCTGGATGATTGGTAGAATCCTCTAGTGAAACTATCTGAGCCATTACTCTTTTTGGTAATTTTTTAATGAGCATTTCAATTTCTTCTTTCGTTTTGGGTCTTTCAAATTTTCTACCTCAGCCTGTGTTAGTTTAGCATGTTTCTAGAAATCTGTCCATTTCTTCTAGGATTTCAAATTTGTTGAACTACAGCTCTTCATATTATCCTGGCATTATCCATTGTATTTCAGTTGGTTCTGTTTTGATGTTGCCCATTTTATTTCTCATTCATGTTATTTGTATCTTTTCCTTTTTTAAGTTTTCCAATGGTTTGTTGATTTTATTAATCTTTTCAAAGAACCATCTTCCAGTCTTTTTTATTTGATCTATTTTCTGTTTAATTTCTTTCTGCTCAAATCTCTATTTTTTTTTTTTTTTCTTCTGGTGACTGTAGGCTTTTTTTTATGCTCTTTTTCTAATTGTTGGAGATGTTGTGTTAAGGTGTTGATTTTGGCTTTCTTCTTTTTTGATGTGTGTACATATTGTTATAAATTGGGCTCTGATCACTACTTTCGCTGTGTCCCAAAGATTTTGGTATGTTGTGTTTTCATTCTCATTTGAGTCAAGGAATTTTTTAATTTCATTTTTTATTTCTTCTATTATACAGTAGTTTTTAAAGAGGGTGTTATTCAGTTTGTCTTCAATCCCATTAATTGTGTCTTTCATTGATTCTACTCCTTTGCCCATTCAATGTGTTATCTATTTCTGAAAT
>NW_006942460.1:0-1166 GCF_000298275.1 Orycteropus afer afer | reverse complement strand
GGCAGCTTGCTTGTTTCTGTGAGGCTGGAGGCTATGCCACTGGTTTTTCAAATGCCAACAGGGTTACCCACAGTGGACAGGTTTCAGCAGAGCTTTCAGACTAAGACCGACTCAGAAGAAGGAAGAGGCCATCTACTTCTTAAAGAATTGGCCAATGAAAACCTAATAACAGTGAAACACTGTCTGATATATTACTGGAAAACATTATGAATAGCTCTGAAACATTGTCTGATATAGTGCTGGATGATGAGCCCCTCAGGTCGGAAGGCATTCAAAATACAACTGGGGAAGTTCTGCCTCCTCGGAGTAGAACCAACTTTAATGATGTGGATAGAGTAAAGCTTTCAGGACCTCCAATTGCTGATGCAGCACAACTCAAGATGAGAAGAAACAGCTGCAAATATCCATTAATAATTGGAACATGGAATGTATGAAGTATGAAGTTAGGAAAATTTGAAGCTGTCTAAAATGAAATGGAACACATAAAGATTGATATCCTAGGCATTAGTGAGCTGAAATGGACTGTTTTTGGCCATTTTGAATCAGGAAATCATATGATCTACTATTCTGGGAATGACAATTTGAAGAGGAATAGCATGGCATTCATCATCACAAAGAATGTATCAAGATCTGTCCTGAAGTACAATGCTGTCAGTGATAGGAAGACCAATTAATACTACTATTATCCAAATTTATACACCAACCACCAAAGACAAAGATGAGGAAATTGAAGATTTTTACCAACTTCAGCAGTCTGAAATTGACCAAACATGAAATCAAGACATGTTGATTATCACTAGTGATTGGAATGCGAAAGCTGGAAACAAAGAATTATCACTGGTAGTTGGAAAATATGACCTTGATGACAGAAAGAACACTGGAGATCACATGATAGAATTTTGTAAGACAAACAAATTATTTATTGCAAATACTTTTTTGCAATAACACAAATGGTGGCTATACATGTGGAGTTTGCCAGATGGAGTACACAGGAATCTGATTGACTATATCTGTGTCAAGAGGCAATGGAAAAGCTCAATATCTTCAGCCAAAACAAGGCCAAAAGGTGATTGTGGAACAGACCATCAACTGCTCATAAGCAAGTTCAAGTTCAAGCTGATGACAATTAAAAGAAGTCCATGAGAGGCAAAATATGACCTTGATTA
>NW_006942459.1:0-1202 GCF_000298275.1 Orycteropus afer afer | reverse complement strand
GGGTTTGAACCACCAGCCATCTGGTTAGCAGGCAAGTGTCTTAGCCACTATGCTACCAGAGCTCCTTTGACAGTGTTACAAAACTCAAAATCAAAAAAGACCAGACTTACTGGTCTGATAAGAGACTGGTGGAACCCGGAGACTATGGCCCTCAGCCACCCTTCAGGCCTGGAATTAAACTCACTCCTGTGGCTTAACTTCTGGCCAAACAATAGACAGGCCTATAAACCCAAGGAGGGGTCACTATGAGTTGCGGTCCAAACAGCACATAACAACGACAACAATGAGGTGAATAGTTACACCAGGGTGGTGCACTTCTTAGAACAATCAACCATAAGATATCAGAAGGGCAGCAATTGGGCAGGGAAAAAGTTCAGAGGCCAGGAATGCATAAGAAAGAAGGACACAGGGGAAAGGTAACCACAGGGCAGAAGTGGGAAGAGAGCTGTTACATTGTGGGGATTGCAATCAAGGTCACAAAACAAAATGTATTTGAAGTGTTGAATGGAAAATTAATTTGCTCTGTAAACTTTCACCCAAATCACAATAAAAAATTAAAACAAAAAACCCTATAAGGCAGTTCTATTCTGTCCTGCAGGGTCACTATGAATTGGAACCAACTCGACAGCACACAACTGCCATAACCCTGAAGCCCATGATTTTCCCATTTCACTACCTGCCCTCCCTAAATTGTGTGTGTGTGTGTGTGTGTGTGTAAATATAGACTATCTGCTCTCCTCTGAGAACAAAGGCCAGAAGTAGGTGGAGACCTTTGTCAAACACAACTTCCTTTTGCTACTAGCTTTCCTGGTTGCCCTCTAGCCACTGCCCATAATTATTCCCTAGTACTATAGGACTGATAAATCAGGATGACTTAGTAAATGTTCTCTTTTCCCTTTTTGGTCCCAGAAATCTGCAGTTACATTTTTGTGATGGGAGGGTTGAGTAGAGACCCAGACATGATCATTTCATTTTGGTCAAAGGTTTATGCATTTACATATAATTGAAAAATGAACGTACATTTAAATTGTAAACCAAAACCAAACTTACGGCTGTGGAGTCAAATCCAACTCAGCAACCCCTCCTTGGGTTTCCAACACAGTATCACTAGGGAGCTCTGGTAGCATAGTGGCTAAGACACTTGCCTGCTAACCAGATGGCTGGCGGTTCAAACCCACCAGCCACTCCTCGGAAGGAAGGTT
>NW_006942458.1:0-1120 GCF_000298275.1 Orycteropus afer afer | reverse complement strand
AATAAAAAAGAGGACAAGCACAAATATTTAGCAAATACTAAAACAATAGCAGCAAATGAAATAATAACATGACTCATAAACATAATGAGCTCTGTAAAGAAAATTATATGGAGCAAAGAAACCAGGGACATCATGAAAAAACACTAACAAAATGAAAGCACCCAATTCATATGTGTCAATAATTACACTGAATGCCAGTGGATTAAGTGCACCAATAAGGAGATGGAGAGTTGCAGACTGGATAAGAAAACATAACCCATCAATATGCTGTTTACAAGAGATACACCTTTGAGACAAAGACAAAAATAGACTAAAAATCAAAGGTTGGAAAAAGATGTATCAAGCAAATGGTAACCAAAAAAGAGCAGAAGTGGCAAAATTAATTTCTGATAAAACTTAATTTTAGACAAAAACCACCATAAGAGACAAGGAAAGACATTATATCATGATTAAAGGATCAATTAAACAAGAAGATATAACCATAATAAATATCAATGGACCCAATGAAAGAGCCCCAAAATGCATAAATCACACATTAACAGAATTGAAAATGCAAATAGGTAACTCCACAGTCATTGTAGGAGACTTTAATACACCATTTTCAATCAAAGATAGAACAACTAAAAAGAAACTCAACAAAGAAACAGAAGAGGTAAACAATACAATACACCAACTTGACCTTATAGACATCTACAGAGCACTTCCCCCAACAACAGCACAATATACATTCTTTTCCAGTGCACATGGAACATTCTCCAGGATAGACAAGATGTTAGGCCATAAAGGAAGCCTTAATAAATTCAAAAACATTGAAATACTGCAAAGCATCTTCTCAGATCATAATGCCATGAAATTAGAAATCAAAAATAGGAAGATCAACAAGAAAAGAGTAAACATGTAAAAATTGAACAACACCCTCCTTAAGAACGACTGGATAAGAGAAGAAATAAAAAAAATGAAGTTAAAAATGCCTTTAATGAAACAAGAATGAAAACACAACATACCAAAATGACAATTTATAGAAATAAATGTACACATCCAAGAGGAGCCACGATCAACACTTTAAACCAACATCTCCAACAATTAGAAAACACAACACACCAAAATCTTTGGGACACAG
>NW_006942457.1:0-1224 GCF_000298275.1 Orycteropus afer afer | reverse complement strand
CCTTTGGGTTTGGCAACTATTTTGATGTAAGAGAGTTCTTTATGTTCTAACACAGTCCACTTAATTACATTTACAAGAAAAGAGTTTCCTCCTGTAGAATACAGCTTTTTCTTCTCTTTATTCCTAAAAGGTCCTAGATATGACATCCAAAATAATAATGAATCCTATCCACTACTCTTTTCTATAGCTAAGCTTATCAAATAGAATAAGGTGTTATATTTTGTTATATTTTAAATGCCTATTTTGAACCAATTAACTAAAATAATTACAATAATAATAGTAATGGTAAAGAGAAAAACAAAGATAATAGTTAACATTTATTGAGTGTATACTATGTGTGCCAAGAAGTTTGCTAATGGCTTTTGGGTATAAATTTATTGAATCCTCAACCAAACAGTCTGAAGACATGACCACCAGGTGTCTCTTGTTATCGATTCCTCTCACTTGTCAGTGGGTTTGAAAAGGAACATAAAACTCAGATAGTGAGAGAAACAGTAGAGGATAGGGTCCACACTCCATGTGGACTCTGGATGGCTATTAACCACCAATTAAGTTTGAATTAGCCTCCCTAAATGGCACATCACACATTTCCTAATAAACCTCAGCCTTTCAATACTCTCTCCATCACTTCTCTGTCAGTTTTTTGTACCCTAGTGGCTTGTGTTTTTCTTTAATGCTGGAAGCTATGGCACTGTTATTTCAAATACCAGCCAGATCACTTATGGTAAACAGGTTTCAGTGAAGCTTCCAGACTAAGTTAGACTCGGAAGAAGGACAAGGCCATCCACTTATGAAAATATTGGTCACCAAAAACCTTATCAATATCACTGAAACATTGTCTGATATGTTACTGGAAAACTTTATGAATAGCAGTGCACATTTTCTGATATAGTGCTAGAACATGAGCCCCTCAGGTTGGAAGTTCCTCAAAATATTACTGGGGAAGAGATGCCTCTTCAAAGTAGAGATGACCTTAATAATATGGATGTAGTAAAGTTTTTTAGACCTACATTTGTGAATCTGGCACTACCCAAAATGAGGGGAAAAAAAAAAACAACAGCTGCAATATCTATTAATAATTGAAACATAGAATGTACAAAATATGAATCTAGGAAAATTGGAATTTGTTAAAAAATGAAGTGGAACACATAAAGATCTAAATCGTAGGCATTAGTGAGCTGAAATGGACAATCATATGGCCTACTATTCCAGGAATGATAATTT
>NW_006942456.1:0-1225 GCF_000298275.1 Orycteropus afer afer | reverse complement strand
AACAACAACAACAACAACAACATGTCTACAGAAGTAGATTGCCCAATCTTCCTTCTGAGGAGTGGCTGGTGGGTTTGAACCATCAGCCTTCTGGTTGGTTAGCAGTCAAATGCCTTAGCACTACACTACCAGAGCTCCTTATGACAGATACTAAAAACATTCTACAGAGTGAATAAATGAATCTTTAAAGCCAGAGACATTCCAAAAACCTGGTTTAAACTAATGATTTTAAACTTTTCACTAAACTTGTAACTAAAGCAATTATCAAGCAGCAAGATGGCTTAGAATTCTCCCTCCATTTCCTGTTCCAAACCCACTGCATGATAAATACCGAGCGTGCAATACATATGTGAGAAACAACTGAGCGAATGATCAAATGAATGAACCAGCCAAAAGTTCAATAATAAAGCAAAGAGGAGAGACAATAATGCTGGCTTAACGTTAATTGTACAAACAGGTCCTAAAAAATAAAAAAACTATATACTTTTAAAATGTCTGATATCAAAATAGACAGGTATTCCTGTAAATGGTAGCAAGAACAGGGCACCTAAGAAATGGCTTTAGGAGAAAAAGGTCAAGAAAGTGGGACAGATGAATCATAAGGCAAAGCATTTAGAGGAAGGAAAAGAACAGACATTTAAATGAGTCATCACAACTTGTAAAAGAAGTGAGACCACAGGAAAAGATTTTAAATACCAAGAAAATGTTTCTGTAGCCCAATAAATCAATACAAACTCCAGCTTTTGTCATTGGTAAAGCCAACTAACCAACCAAGAAACAAACACAAATAAATAAAGAAATAAGTGTATACCATTTAAAAATAGATTTTTCTTGCTCTCTAGTAGACTGGAAGGACGAGAGAGAGAGAGAGAGAGAGAGAGAGAGAGAGAGAAACTATTCTTAGGCGACAGAACAATGGAAGCCACTCGGTGATATAGTCTTCAGAACCATAAACAAGGTGCTTACACACAGCCCATGGAGTCTCACAATTACTTCAAAAGACAATTTTTTGCATTACTTGAAAGCATCTAGCAGCATAAAAATAATTCATGTAGGTAGAAGAGACATTCTGGTCTAAATCTTTTCCTTGTAAGACAGTCCATCTTTAGGGAAAATATGAATTCTGACACTTTACATGTTTTTGAAACCCCTATACTATTCAGGGGAGCTCTGGTAGCATAGTGGCTAAGGCACTTGACTGCTAACCAGAAGGCTGGCGGTTCAA
>NW_006942455.1:0-1225 GCF_000298275.1 Orycteropus afer afer | reverse complement strand
TTGGTATGGTCATCTTTTTTCTTTTTTAAGACCACCTAATGGGCATGTGGGAGCTCTGGTAGCATAGTGGCTAAGACACTTGCCTGCTAACCAGAAGGCTGGCGGTTCAAACCCACCAGCCACTCCTCGGAAGGAAGATGGGCAATCCTACTTCCGTAGTGATACTGCCTTGGAAACCCAAGGAGGGGTCACTATGAGTCGGGGCTGACTCGACGGCACGTAACAACAACAACAACAATGGGCATTTAGTGGTATCTCATTTTGGTTTTAGTTTACATCTTTCCATGGACTTATTGGCATATCTTCTTTTGGAAAGCGTTTATATCTTTATCTCATTTCCTTACTACGTTTGTCTTCATATTATTGATTTCTAAGAATTGTTTACATATTGTGGATAAAAGTCCAATGATACATGTGTTGTTAAGACCTTCTTGCTCAGTCTGTCACTTTCCTTTTTAATTTTTGTTGTGATTTGGGTGAAAGTTTAGAGCAAATTCATTTGCCATACAACAGTTCATACACATTTTTATGAAATGGATGGTGTTTTTTGAAGAGCAAAAATTTTGATTTTGGTAAAAGTCAAATTTATGAATTTTTTTCTCTTATGGTTTGTGCTTTTTGTGCTCTAAGAATTCTTCGCATAGTCCAAGGTTACAAGATTTTCTTCTAGAAATTTTATAGCTTTAAATTCTATATTTGAGTCTATGATCGATTTTTTGTTAATTTGTGTGTGTAGCGTGAGACGTGTTCCTTTTTTCCCCCAATTATTTTTTCCCTAAATTATTAGCTCTAGTAGTTTTGTTGATTCCTTAGGATCTGTGGTGATAAACCATTTATCATTCCTGATATTGGTGATTTGTGTTCCTTTTTCTTGATAAGTCTAGCCAGAGATTAGTCAGTTTTGTTGATCTTTTCAAAGAATAAACTTTTGGCTTGGGTAGTTTCCTCTATTGCGTGTTTTCTGTTTCACTGATTTCTGCTCTTACGTTTATTATATCCTTCATTGTGAATACTTTGGGTTTACTTTGCTCTTCTTTTCCTACTGTCTTAAGGATTAGAAATTTTAATTGATTTGTAATATGTGCATTTAAAGCCTAAGTTACCTTCTCTATCTCACAAATTTGGTATGTTATAGCTCTGGTAGCATAGTGGCTAAAGCACTTGACTGCTAACCAGAAGGCTGGCGGTTCAAACCCACCAGCCACTCCTCAGAAGGAAGGTTGGG
>NW_006942454.1:0-1204 GCF_000298275.1 Orycteropus afer afer | reverse complement strand
GAATGGACTCCAGGCAGTGGGTGTGGTTTGGGCTTTGCTTCCCTGAAGACTGACAGCCTGGGAGACCCTGTGGGAAGTTCCACTCTGTCCTCTAGGGGCGCTGTGAGTTGCTACCAGTTGGTTTTGCTGTTGTTTTGTTAGGTGCCATCAAGTTAGCTCCAACTCACAGCGACTCCATGTATAACAGAATGAAACACTGCCCAGTCCTGCACTAGCCCCACAACCCCTGCCTCACCTGAGCCCATCATTGCAGCCACTGTGTCAATCCATCTTGTTGAGAGCCTTCCCCTTTTTCTCTGACCCTCCACTCTGCCAAGTATGACATCCTTCTCCGGGGAATGGTCCCTTCTTACAACATGACCAAAGTATGTGAGACAAAGTCTGGCCATTCTCGCCTCCAAGGAGCTGCACTTCCTCCAGGACAGATCTGTTAGTTCTTTTAGCAGTCCATAGTACTTTTAGCATTCTTCACCAGCACCACAACTCAAAGGCGTCAACTATTCTTCAGTCTTCCTTATTCTTGTCCAGTTCTCACATGCATGCAAGGCGATTGAAAATACCATGGCTTGTGTCAGGTGCACCTTAGGCCTCAAGGAGATATCTTTGTTCTTCAGCACTTGAAAGAGGTCTTTTGCAGCAGATTTGCCCAGTGCAATATATCATCTGATGTCTTGGCTGCTGCTTCCACAGGTGTTGATTGTAGATCCAATTAAAATGAAATCCCTGACAACTTCAATCTTTTCTCCATTTATCGTGATGCTGCTTATTGGCCCAGTTGTGAGGATTTGTGTGTGTGTGTGTGTGTGTGTGTGTTCAGATGCAATCCATACTGCAGACTGTATCTTTAGTCTTCATCAGTAAGTGCTTCAAGTCATCTTCACTTTCAGCAAGTAAAGCTTTGTCGTATGCATATCGCAGGTTGTTAATGAGTCTTTCTCTAATCCATTTTCTTCTTCATAGAGTCCGGCTTCTCAGATTATTTACTCAGCATATAGATTGAATAAATATGGTGAAATGATACAACCCTGACACACTCCCTTCTTGATTTTAAACCATGCAGTGTCTCCTTGTTCTGCTTGAACGACAGCCTCCTGGTCTATGTACAGGTTCCTCATGAGTACAATTGAGTGTTCTGGAATTCCCATTCTTCTCAATGTTATCCACAATTTGTTATGATCCACACCATCAAATGCCTTTGCATCAT
>NW_006942453.1:0-1226 GCF_000298275.1 Orycteropus afer afer | reverse complement strand
GCCTTAGGTACTACACTACCAGAGCTCCCATTACTCTGTCTAATAATGAAAAAAAAAAAAAAAAAACCACTGCTGTCGAGTCAATTCTGATTCACAGCACCCCTACAGGACAGAGAAGAACTGTATCCACAGGGTTTCCACAGCTGTCAATCTTTTTGGAAGCAGGCTGCCACGTCTTTCTCCCATGGAGCGGGTTCAAACTGCTGACCCTTCAGTTAGAAGCTGAGTGCTTTCACCACTGCACCACTAGGGGTCCTGCCTAATGATAGCAATAACCAAAACTCTACTGCCACCAAGTTGAGTCTGACTCATGGCAACCCTCTAGGACAGAGTAGAACTGCCCCATAGGGTTTCCAAGGCTGTCAATCTTTATAGAAGCAGACTGACCCATCTTTCTCCCTCGGAGTGGCTGATGGGTTTGAATGCCAACCTTTTGGTTAGCAGCCAGATGCTTTAACCACTGTGCCACCAGAGCTCTGAATGACAGCACTAGCAAACCTGAGGAGACTGGCTATATGGCAAGCTTTCTGGGTGCCAGGTACTGTCCTCAGCACTTTGTCTGCACTCACCCCATCAGTGTTCACGGTGACCTTAGGAGGAAGTGTGACAGTTATCCTCACTGTACAGATGGTGAAACCAAGGCAGACAGGTTAAGTAATTTGACAAGTGACAGGACTCAAAGGCAGAGCCTCAATGGGCGCTCACATTGTTGCTGGGAGGGAAAAGGACAGAGGTGGGGCAAGGAGGGCGAGACGAAGAGAGGAGAGCCAGCCAGGCTCCCCCGACCCCAAGGCTGGCCAGGGGCTCCCTGGGGATGGGGCCACAGAGAGGGGACTGGGGAGGGCAGGATTGTCCATGCAGCCGTGAAGTTCTTTACTGGGGTGTGAGTGGCATGACCCAGTCCCCCGCCTCCAGTCCCCTACAAAGCTTCAGTGAGGTTTGCACTACTTCTTCATCACTTTCTTGCAAATGCCAAGAAGGGCTGCTTTTCATATGTGGGATTAACAGAGAGGGGGACGGAGCTGGCACAGACAGTAGCCAGAACCAGAGACCAGGGATGCGTGGGATCCGGTGGCTTCAGTCAAGGACACCTTTTCTGAGTTTCTTTCCTGCACACGAGACTGAGAGAAAATAGTGAGCCCCAGGCAGGTCCGGGGACTTAGCTAAGTGGTTGTCCCTTCTCTGTCAAGTGTAAGAAGCCCTGGTGGCACAGTGGTTAAGGGGCT
>NW_006942452.1:0-1157 GCF_000298275.1 Orycteropus afer afer | reverse complement strand
TTACCTAGATCTGTTGTCTGAATTAGAAATAGGAACTGCTGTATGAAAAGAGAATTTACTCTGTAAATCTTCACCCAAATCCTAATAAAAATTAATTAAATATATTAAAAAAAAAAACAAAAACTGAGTTTTCTGGTCCATATCTAATTGACCCATAGACTCAGCTAGATCAGGGATCCACTCCTGCTCCCTTACCTAGATCTGTTGTCTGAATTAGAAATAGGAGTGAAGGTGCTGAGGGCTTCTCTTTCCGAAACTATGGGTAGGAACTATGCTCCTTGAAGGAAGTTTTGGAGGCAAAGAAAAAATGAGTTGACTTCTTTAATGCACTTTGATTAAAAATACAATTTTGCATTACAGGTACAACAGAACAACACAAATGGAATTAAATAAGGAGGTAAGACTCTAACAATGAACATTCCATTCTATTTTTCAGTTCCAACTAAAGTTGTATTGAAGGAAAAAAGGCAAAGAATGACCTGTGTGTCAAGTCTAGATTTCACACATACACACACACACACACACACAAAGAATTTCATTTATTTTCAAGCAAAGTTATTAAAAATGCTTTACATTATAAATTAGTTAAGGAATGACTATCATCACTTGAATTTGAAATTTGAAGGGATAATAAAAATAATTAACTTTAAAGTTCCAACAAAAGTAGGAATCTCTGGTATTAAAACATATTTATATTGACACATCTTTGAAAACCATATTCAAGCTAATACAAACCTATTAGAGGACATATATTTAAATAAAGATGTTATGTGAAAAGCAGCAATATAGTACTTATTACAATCTCAGCTTCTAGAGATTTACTAACAGTAAAAGTAGGATTATTTTTATTATTTTAGCTACATTTTCCCTTTGCTCTGAATTTGTTGCTAATAAAGAGATGGAAATGAACACATTTTTCCATTAGATTTCAGTAAATTGAATCAACCACACACCAATGTGTGATTCTGGTAAACGTTCCTTTTCAGCGTTCCATTTAAAATTAAGCAACTATCAAGAAAAGCCAAATGCCATTTACAACAGCATCTTGCAGAAGAAAGAAAAACAAACCTGATTTAATTCATTATGCAGCAACATGGGAGCTCTGGTAGTGTAGTGCCTAAGGCACTTGACTGCTAACCAGAAGGCTGGTGGTTCAA
>NW_006942451.1:0-1166 GCF_000298275.1 Orycteropus afer afer | reverse complement strand
TTTGCTCTGTAAATCTTCACCCAAATAAAAATAAATTAATTAAAATAATAATAATAATAATAATAAAGGTTAAAAAAATAATTTAATTTTTAGAAGATCCCAATTATCTAGTTTATCTTCTATTGTTCAAGCATTTTGGGTTATGCTTGATTGTCTATTTATGCCATAAATTGGGGTCCTTAAATTTGCCCCTATTTTTTTCTCTGATGAACTTTATAGTCTTCAATTTCACATTTAAGTCTTTGATCCATCTGGACTTACTTTTTGTGTATAGTGTGAGGTGCGAATCATGTTTCTTTTTTTCTGCAAATGAATATTCAGTTTTGCCATCAGCATTGGTTAAAAAGACTATGTCTTTCCCATTTAATGGATTTCAGCCTTTTGTCAAAGATCAGCTAACCCTAGGGAATTTTCAACTTAATATTTTTACTTACTTTCCTTGAATGGAAGAAAATCTTAGTTGCTACTCCAAAACCAGGAAAACCAAACTCACTGCTGTGGAGTCGGATCCCACTCATAGCGACCTCTCCTTGGGTTTCTGAGGCGGTATCACTACAGAAGTAGGATTGCCCAACCTCCCTTCCGAGGATTGGCTGGTGGGTTTGAATGCCAGCCTTCTGGTTAGCAGTCAAATGCCTTAAGCACTACACTACCAGAGTTCCTATAGCAATAAATGCAGACATCAAAAAAGAAAAAGAGCCAAAATCAACACTTTAATCCAACATCTCCAACAATTAGAAAAAGGACATCAAGAAAAGCCTACAGTCACCAGAAGAAAGGAAATAATAAAGATTTGAGCAAAAAATCAATGAAACAGAAAACAGAAAGACAACTGAAAAAAGTCAACAAGACCAGAAGTTGGTTTTCTGAAAAGATTAATAAAATTGGCAAACCACTGGTAAATGTAACAAAGGAAAAGAGGGAGAGAATACAAATAACATGAATAGGAAACAAAATGTGTGACATCACAACACAACCAATTGAAATAAAAAAGAAACTATCAGGATACTATGAAGAACTATAGGAGCTCTGGTAGCATAGTGCTTAAGGCACTTGACTGCTCGCCAAAAGGCTGGCGGTTCAAACCCACTAGCCACTCCTCAGAAGGAAGGTTGGGCAATCCTACTTCTGTAGTGATACTGCCTCGGAAACCCAAGGAGGGGTCG
>NW_006942450.1:0-1226 GCF_000298275.1 Orycteropus afer afer | reverse complement strand
AAAAACTCACTGGCATTGAGTTATTTCTGACTCATAGCAACCCCCATTGGATTTCTGAGACTGTAAATCTTTATGGAAGTAGATTGCCCAGTCTTCCTTCAGTGGAGCAGCTGGTGGGTTTGAACCTCTGACCTTTTGGTTAGCAGTCAAGTGCCTTATCCACTATGCCACCTCATATTTAACTACTAGCCATATCCTTCAGTCATTACAGTTTAAATATTCAGTTAAAAATTATTTAAAAATCTGTCTTAATTTATCCACACATGTTGAAATGCATTATGTTAACTGTTAAAAGTGTAGATTACGCCTCAACATAAATAAAACAAAAATCCTCACAACTGGACCAATAAGAAGAGATAGTGTCAATATGGAGCGGGAGAAAACCCTCTCCTTTGGTTCTATGAATTGTGGAATAAGAATGAAATAGATAGGAGAGGAAGGCACTGTAAATGTATGTCTTGGCTTATCACTGAGTAAAAGTCTCAGAGTAGAAAAGCATGATGTTTATGGTGAGGGGAAAGCAAAAAGCAGAAAAGTTTCAATCTTTAATTTTTTTTTTTAATTTAATTTTTTCCAATATCATGAAATGAGAAGACACTCACTAGCAACATGGCCTCATACCAATATGCAAATAACACAGTGATACCAGAAGGAAGTGTGTGGAAATTGCTGAATGTATGCTTCTGTTTCTATCCTTTTTCCAAGCTATATTCAAGGGATCCTGGGGAATTCATGTATTCAAGTGAGAGTGATAAAGGACAGTTGACTCAACAAAGCTCTGGGGTGAGAAAAAGAAAACACATTATTCACGGATTTTGGAACTGAAAGTAAATGTTGAGAATGACAGATTCCAGATGTGATGACAGCATGACAGTGCCAATGGCTGGTTATGATGAGTTATACTGAGTGGTCAGCAGTCCAGAGACCACAGGTGTAGATCCACAAGACACTGTGGACTCCAAATGTTCTTTTCTCCACCTCTGCTCTAGAAATGCACATATCCACCTAAACTTTCATCAACCTAAATAAGAGGGGTAGGGAAACAGGAGGCTGGAAAATTCACCCAAAAGAGAATACACAAACTCCAAATACTTACGTGTATTTTATATATAATTTTAATTTAAAGTACCTTATTACTATTTTAGGAGCTCTGGTAGCATAGTGCCTAAGGCACTTGACTACTAACCAGAAGGCTGGTGATTCAAACCCACCAGCCACTCCTCGGA
>NW_006942449.1:0-1164 GCF_000298275.1 Orycteropus afer afer | reverse complement strand
ACCAGCCACTCCTCGGAAGGAAGGTTGGGCAATCCTACTTCCGTAGTGATACTGCCTTGGAAACCCAAGGAGGGGTCGCTATGAGTCAGGGCTGACTCGATGGCACACAACAACAACAACAACATGTAAAGACAAAAATGATAATTTCTCTTTCAGACAAACATGGTGGGATATGTCATTGCATGACTGGGGCGTTTTCACCAGAGCTGTATTCTTTCTAGCTCTGATGGCATAGTCCCTAAGGCATTTAACTGCTAACCATGGTTCAAACCCACCAGCCACTCCTCAGAAGGAAGACTGGGCATTCTACTTCCCTAAAGATACTGCCTTGAAAACCCAAGGAGAGGTTGCTATGAGTGGGAATCAACTCCACGGCAGTGAGGTTTTTTTTGTTTTATATTGTTTCTTATGATTTATCCTCTTTATTACCTAGAGCCTCAGGCAGGTTGAAAAAACTACAAGTCACTTTTATTTTGTGGATTTAAAAAAAAAAAAAAAGGCAGCAATCATTGTTCCCGCCAAGTGTAGTGCAACATATACCAGGAATCCATTCACTCAAGCCATGACGCATTGCTTAAACCACAGGACAAAGGTTTTTCTCAGATGCACCCCACTGATTGCCTTTCTTCTCTCTGAACTCACTTTGATTTTTTCTTTTTGTTCCTTTCAACCATAATCTCCTTATCCTAAGACACTCCATTATGTCCAATTTCTTAACCTGCTTATTTTAGTGGTTTCGTTTCTCAGAAGCATTCATTTTGGGGGCATGTCAGCATTCACTTCCACTAGATTTCTTTCAGACTCACATAATTTTCTCCTTATGTCCTCTCCTTTAATCTATATTTCTTCTTATTATTATTTTTAGCCAGATTTCCACCTGCTGCCCTTTAAATTTCCAAACAGTTTTTGATATAATACAAAGGCAACACAATCCATTCCAGGAACCAGTTTTTGTCTAAAATGTCTAAAGTTGTTCTGACACCATATTCCTTCCAATCTCTAACTAAGTCATTTTCATTCAAATTATTTGTTAGCAAGTTTTTTTCTATCTCCCAGCTGCTCTCCAAAAGTCTCTACCATAACCCCTTCTTGTTAATTCTTCCTAAAAAAAAAAAAAAAACCAACCAACCTTTTTCATGATTTTTTTTTTTTTTTTTGGCTTTC
>NW_006942448.1:0-1214 GCF_000298275.1 Orycteropus afer afer | reverse complement strand
CCTAAGGCACCTGACTGCTAACCAGAAGGCTGGCGGTTCAAACCCACCAGCCACTCCTCAGAAGGAAGGTTGGGCAATCTACTTCCCTAGTGATACTGCCTCGGAAACCCAAGGAGGGGTCGCTATGAGTCGGGGCTGACTTGACGGCAAATAATAACAACAACAACATACTACCATAGTTCAAAGTAGGGCTCAAGAGCCCTTGGATTTGCTATGGACTGCTTACCACTTTTCCATTTCACAGCTATTTTTTACAGAAACTAGCCCATGCCTTTTTCCTTCCCATCCACCTGGGGGGGGGGGTCTCCCTAGGCCCTGAGATCAGAGCAGCGGGATCAAGGCAGAGGTCAACATTCCCTAGGGATCCTAGCTGTGTGGGTGCATGGAGGGAGATTCCTTGGCTCGGGACTTCACCTCCTGGCCCCATAGACCCAGGCAATGGCCACGTTCTCCAAGATGACAATGATGAAGAGGGGCAGAAATGCCCAGTAATTGTCCAGCAGGTTCACGTAGTAGCTGCCCGAAGGTCTTGTGAAAATAAGGCTGCTCAGAAACATAAGCATGCAGGCTCCCACTGAGAGGAAAACATTAGATTCGGATCAAAATCAGAGCTCAAGCTGGGCTGTGTAAAAGTCCCCATGAGGTTAAACTCCCTAGCGACCAGAGGTGGTCAGAATACCTGTGAGCAGCTTTGGATGCTTCCTGAGGGAAGAGAAGGTGTCCTGAAGTGGGGTGAGGATGCCTTGCATCACCCCAAGCATGGTGCTCAGTCCCACATTCACCAGCAACAGGAAGATGATGGTGGTCCAGAGGGTGGGCCTCGTATACACAGAGATGAGTTTGGTTAATGCCACAAAAGGCACACCTGGGCCCTCCATAACCTGAGAGGGAAGGGAGGAATGGTAAGGACTCTTAGCTCACTCACTTAGAATCCCTACTCTTCTAGGAGTCCTCGTCCCTTCCCTGGGAGACTATCTGTGGTACTACTCATAGGAATGACTATACCCATTGGTACTGGGGCAGGGGGAACTCTAGTAACTCTTTCTGAGTCATCATGGACAAGCTTATATGAATTGCGGTTCTGGTTGCCACAGAGCCTACAGTTGTCTTATTACAAAAGGATACTGTGACCAAACAAAGTACAGGCATGTGAGTTAAACATTTACCTCAAGTAGACACACGCCCTGGAGAGAACAATCATGGGAGAAGGAAGG
>NW_006942447.1:0-1166 GCF_000298275.1 Orycteropus afer afer | reverse complement strand
CTCAAGGGCAAGTTTCAGAGTCTCTTCTGTCATCCCTTTTGGTCTTCTCTTCTTTTCTCATCTTTTTAGTGATTTCTTGCTTTCTTCATGGATAATGTTTTTGATATCCTCCTACAATTCTTCTGGTTTTCAGCCTTTGGTGTTCAATGCATCAAATCTATTCTTTAGATGATCTCTAAATTCAGGAGGGTTATATTCAAGATCATATTTTGCCTCTCTTGGGCTTGTTTTAATTGCCTTTAATTTCAAGTTGAACTTGCACATCAGCAGTTGTTGATCTGTTCCACAATCAGCTTCTGGTTTGGTTTTGGCTGAATATATTGAGCTTTTCTACCACTTCTTGCCACAGATGTAGTCAGTATGATTCCTGTGTGTTCCATCTGGTGAAGTCCACCTGCAGAGCCATCGTTTGTGATGTTGAAAAAAGGTGTATGCGGAGTTCCAGAAAGATGGCAGACTAGGCAGAAAGACTGCACAGACCTTCTTCAACAAAGAAAAGGGAAAACAATTAACAGAGACACAGAGGATAATCCTGGACCCCTGAACCTAGAAGGGAAGGATATGGAAGTGGACTAAACCCCAACTAGCAGAAGAATTTGTGTGAAAATACCAAAAAAGAAGACATACGGAGCTGTGGTCTGTCAGCGATCCAGAGCAATCCTGATGGCACAGAAAGCTTGGAGATTCCGAGTGGTGGTAGGACCTAAGAATTTATATAAAAATCAGCCCTCCTAGCCAGGTACTGCACAAAGGACTGCTCTGGTGACTGAGGAATAAATGGAGAAGGTGAAGAAAAAGGTGGGCTGGTCCAGAGGGCGACATCATTTTGAAGGTTTAAAAGTGGCTTGACTATTTTGGATATTGAAAGAGACAGAGCTCTCGCAGTCCTGGGGCTTAAGAACACGTTCTGCTTTCCAGCAACCCCAAGGACACTCCAAACCTGCAGGACTGAAATTGTGCGACATTCCTCTTGTTACTCTTATACCCCACACCCGTTTGGTGAATGGAGGTGAGGCCATCTCTCACTCTCACCTACCTTCTGGGCCACAGGAACTCCATCACAATCTCTGTGCTCAGACGGAGCCTGGGTGCTCTGCCTTGTCCTCCACTGATTTTTTTTTCCTCTTTTTTTTATTTTTTTCTTTTTAGCTTTCCTTTTTCTGGTG
>NW_006942446.1:0-1226 GCF_000298275.1 Orycteropus afer afer | reverse complement strand
CGTCCATGGTATGTTCAATATTCTTTGCCAACACCATGATTCAAAGGCATCAATTCTTTGGTCTTCCTTATTCACCATCTAAAAATTAAAGTGACATAGCTTCCAGCATCACAGCAATGTGCAAGCCACCGCAGTGTGACAAACTGACAGATAAGCACCAGAAATTCAAGCCAGATTCAGAACAGGATGTGGAATGAGAGATATCACTGCTGATGTCATATGCCTTTTGGCTGAAAGCAGAGAATACCAGATAGATGTTTACCTGTGTTTTATTGTCTATGCAAAGGCATTTGACTGTGTTGATCATAATAAATAATGCAAAGAATGGGAATTCCAGAATACTTCACAAAAGAAGGTATTCAAAAAACCAATAAACATATTAAAACATATACACAGGTAAACCAAGAGACCATGAACAAGAAAGTTCCCAGCAACCTTTTTTTTTTTTTTTTAATTGTGATTTGGGTGAAGTTTATAGAGCATATTCATTTTCAATACAACAGTTCATACACATTTTGTTTTATGACATTGATTGCAATCTCCATAATATAACAGCTGCCTTCCCACTTCCCCCTGTGGTTACCTTTTCCCTGTGTCCTTCTTTCCTATGCATTCCTGCCCTCTGAGCTCTCTCCCTGTGCAAACACTGCCCTTCTGATCTCCCGTGGTTCATTATGCTCAGGAGTGTACCTGCCTGGTATAAATGTTCACCTTATATGCCTGTCTACTGTTTGGCTGGAAGCCACTAAAGAGAAATCAGTTCCAGGCCTGAAGGGTGATTAGGGGCCATAGTCTCAGGGGTTTCACCAATCTCTATCAGACCAGTAAGCCTGGTCTTTTTAGCAACTTTATTTCTAATAACTAAAAAACAGAAATAATTCAAATGTCCAAAACTAATGTGGATCAAAACACTGTGATATATTCATACAATGAACTTCTATACGGCAAGGAAAATGAATGAGCTACAAACATATCCAGCATAAACGAGTGATACAGACATAATGTTAAGTAGTAGAATCCAAACACAAAATAACATGCACTATATGGTTCTACTCACATAGACTTCAAAAACAGGCAAAACGAAGCTAGAAATATACTGGATGTGTGCTTAGGTGGTAACGGTATAAAGAGAACAGGGAATTGATTTCTACAAGTCATGATAGTTAGCTGGGGAGGGATGGTGGGGAAGGAGAGCGATTAGGACAAGGGGGCTTCTGGGGGCCAGT
>NW_006942445.1:0-1226 GCF_000298275.1 Orycteropus afer afer | reverse complement strand
CTATGAGTACCAGGCTATTTTTACTACTGTGGCTGTATAGCAGGTTTTGAGATCCAGGAGTGTGAGGCTTCCTATTTTGTTCTTCTTCAATAGTGCTTTGCTTATCTGAAATCTCCTTCCTTTCCAGAGAAAGTTAGTTAGTTTCTCCATATCCTTAAAGAATGTTGATGGGATCTGCATTGGGATTGCATTGAATGTATGGATTGCTTTGGGTAGTACTGACATTTTCACAATATTCAATCTTCCTATCCACAAGCATGGAATGTTCTTCCATTTATGTAGATCTCTTATGGTTTCCTGAAGTAGTGTTTTGTAGTTTTCTTTGTACAGTTCTTTTGTGTCCCTTGTGAGATTTATTTCCAAGTTTATTTTTTTTGTTGTTGTTGTTGTTTGTGGGGTTTTTTTTGGTAGCAATTGTAAATGGTATTGATGTCCTTATTTCTTTTTCATCAATCTCTTTGCTGGTGTAGGAGGAATCCAACCAATTTTTGTATGTTGATCTTGGATCCTGCCACTATGCTAAATCTCTCAATTAGTTCTAGTAGTTTTGTTGCTGAGTCTCTTGGGTTGGCTAGGTGTAAGATCATATCATCAGCAAATAGGGATAGTTTGACATCTTCCTTACCAATTTGGATGCCTTTGATTTCCCTTTATTGCCTTATTGCCCTGGCTAGGACTTCCAATACGATGTTGAATAGAAGTGGTGATGGAGGGCATCCTTATCTGGTTCCTGTTTGCAAGGGGAATGGTTTCAGTCTCTCTCCATTGAGAATAACGTTGGCTGTTGGTTTTGCATAAATGGCCTTTATTATGTTGAGGAATGTCCCTTCTATTCTGATTTTGCTGAGAGTTTTTATCAGGAAAGGGTGTTGGATTTTATCAAATGCCTTTTCTGCAGCAATTGATATGATCATATGGTTCTTTTCTTTTATTTTATTTATGTGAGGTATAACATTAATTGTCTTTCTAATATTGAACCACGCTTGCATACCTGATATTAAATCCACTTGGTCATAATGAATTATTTTTTTGATATATTGTTGGAGTTTGTTGGCTAGGATTTTGTTGAAGATTTTTACATCTATATTCATGAGGGATATTGGTCTGTAGTTTTCCTTTTTAGTGATATCTTTGCCTGGTTTTGGTATCAAGGTTATGCTTGCTTCATAATATGAATTAGGGAGGATTCCATCTTTTTTATGTTTTGGAATAGTTTGAGTAGTTCT
>NW_006942444.1:0-1183 GCF_000298275.1 Orycteropus afer afer | reverse complement strand
CCAGCCTTCTGGTTAGCAGTCAAGTGCCTTAGCCACTATGCTACCGGAGCTCCTCCACCAGTCACTATCAGACCATTAAGCCTGACCTTTCTCATGGTTTTGAGGTTTGTTCTACCTTTTTATCCCACTCTTTATAGGACCTCCTGTTGTAATCCCTGTTAGAGCGTGTGACACCATCTAATTCTTCTGGCCTCAGGATCATTGAAGCTGGGGCCTTCATGGTCCATTAGTCCTTTGAATTAATTGTTTCACTGTATCTTTGATTATCCTCACTCTTCTTTGCTGTGGACAGGGAGAGACCAATATTTGCACCTTAAATGGCTGCTCACAAGCTTTTAAGACCCCAGTTAATAATCACCACAATAGGATATAGAATGTTGTGGATTATATTATGCCAATTGACCTTGATGTTCTTTTGAGATTCCAAGCCCAGCGACTCATTCCCTCATGGTGCTTGGTTACGGCTAAGAAGTTTTCATAACTGTGCCCCCGTATGCTCACTATATTCAGGAGTATATTCGTAGCACATATAAATAGATATGTAGGAATATCCTCTGACAAACCCATACATATTTGTGAGTGTAGTCCTATTTACCTTCCTATATCTGTTCTGCAGGAGCTCTGGTGGCATAGTGCCTAAGGCATTTGACTGCTAACCAGAAGGCTGGCAGTTCAAACCCACCAGTCACTCCCCGGAAGGGAGGTTGGGCAATCTACTTCCATAGTGATACCACCTCGGAAACACAAGGAGGGGTTGCTATGAGTTGGATCCGACTTGACGGCAGTGAGGAATGGCTAATGTAATATATCAGACAGTGTTTCACTGCTACTCATAAGGTTTTCAGTGGCCAAATTTTTCAGAAGTAGATGGTCTCATCCTTCTTCCCAGTCTGTCTTTTTCTGGAAGCTCCACCATGGGTGACCCTGATGATATTTGAAATACTGGTGGTACAGCTTCCAGACTCACAGTAACATGCAAGCCACCTGTGGTGATTATGTTTTTGTATCAACTTGGCTGGGCCTGGTTGAGTGGCTGGGCAGCTGGTGGTAGTTATTCCCCATGATGAGATGGCAATCACCTTCATGGTATAATCTACCACAAGCAGCTGAGTAGCTGCCCTTGGGATGGGGTCTGCTTCCTGTATATAGGTAGCAGCTTTGGGAATGGTCTCTAGCCGATGGC
>NW_006942443.1:0-1226 GCF_000298275.1 Orycteropus afer afer | reverse complement strand
GTGAGATTGGTAATCAACTCCATGGTAGAATCTACTGTGAGCAGCTGAGTAGCTACCTTAGGGATGTGGTCTGCTTCCAGTATATAAGAAATAGCTTTGAGGAAGGTCTTGAGCTTTTGGCACATCTGGATCCTGCATTTAGCCAAGTTTTCATCTCAATGCCCTGCCATGTTGTCTGCCAACCTTGGGACTGTTAATGGACTTAAATTAGTGGTTTGCCGTGTTTCCTGAAAATTTTAGGACTGTGGCATTTTACCCTTTGACCTTGGGCTTGTCAGCCTCAGCAGCCGGCAGCTGTCTTGTTAAGAGAAGCCTCCTGCTTCAGTGGGCCGGGAGCAGGAGGCAGAGCTGAAGCCCAAGGTGGAGGAGCTTTCACCCAGCCCCTAGAGCCAACACTTTGAACTCAGATTTCCAGTCTCCAAACTGTAAGAGAATAAATCCCTGTTTGTTAAAGCCATCCCATTTGTGGCATTTTTCTGTGAGAGCGGCACTAGAGGACCAAAACAATACATTTATATAAAATGTATCTAACAAAGAAAGAGGCTTCAAATGATTAGCTAAAGCGCTGGATGGGTCCACCATCTTAAATATTTATATCGTAAAATCCAGGTTTCCTATAATGTGTTGGAAATGTTCAGAGATGCTTTTTGGTTGTCACAATAACTGGGGCTTTTGGCATTCAGTGGAGGTAGGTGGGATTTATACATCCTATAATGCAAGGACTTTTCTGTACAGAGTTGCACTACATGCATGCTAGACACCATGTAGGTGAAAAACCCATTTATAATTTTCTAAGCCTAGACCTGCTCCTTGGAAGTGAGGATGGCCAGACTTCGTCTCACCTACTTTGGTCATATTGTCAGAGGGGACCATTACCTGGAAAGGATGTCATGCTTGGCAAGGTGGAGGGTCGACGAAAGAGGGGAAGGCCTTCAACGAGACAGATTGACAATGGGCTCAAGTATACCAAGGATCATGAAGCTGGCGCAGGATCGGGCGGTGTTTCGTTCTGCTGTGCATGGGGTCGCTATGAGTCGGAAGCAACTTGACATCACCTAACAACAACAACAATAAGTTGTTGTTGTTGTGAGGTGCTGTTGAGTCGAACCTGACTCATAGCAATGTCTCCTTGGGTTTCTAAAGCAGTACAACTACGGAAGTAGATTGCCCCATCTTCCTTCTGAGGAGTGGCTGGTGGGTTTGAACCACCAGCCTTCTGGTTAGCA
>NW_006942442.1:0-1226 GCF_000298275.1 Orycteropus afer afer | reverse complement strand
CCCACCAGCCACTCCTCGGAAGGAAGGTTGGGCATTCCTACTTCCGTAGTGATACTGCCTCGGAAACCCAAGGAGGGGTCGCTATGAGTTGGGCCCAACTCGATGGCAAATAACAACAACAACAACATAGTTTGGATTGCCAAAGCCAATTACTGAGAATTATTACTGAGAATGCCTGATACGGATATTTTCTTCAGATTTCCTCTAATTTAGGTCACAGATACAGAGAATAAGAATGTTATTGTTTTATATATATATATAAATGTGTGTTTTCTTCTCCTAGCCAAATCGCATTCCATGCTTCACTATGTTGTTGTTGTTGTTGTTGTCATTAAATGTCATCAAGTCAGCTCCCAATTATAGTGACACTATGTACAACAGAAGGAAGTACTGCCCAGTCCTGAGCCAGTCTCACAATCCTTGCTATACCCAAGCCCATCTTTGCAGTCACTGTATCAATCCATTTCAGTGAGGGCCTTCCCCTTTCTCGCTGACCATGCAATTTACCAAGCATGACATCTGTCTCCAAGGAATGGTCCCTTCTGACAACATGACCAAAGTTGGTGAGATAATCTGGCCATTCTCATTTCCAAGGAACATTCTGGCTGCACTTCTTCCAGGAAAGATTTGTTCATTCCTCTCACAGTCCATGGTACTTTCAGTATTCTTCTACAACATTGCAAGTCAAAAAACATCAACTCTTCTTTGATCTTTACCCATTGTCCAGCTTTCATAAGCATATGAGGTCATTGAAAACACAATGGCTTGGGTTGGTGCACCTTAGCCTTCAAAGAAACATCTTTGCTACTTCAGTATATAAGGCAGATATAGCAAGGTGGCTCAAATGGCATGTTTTTGCAGATACTTCTCAGGTTTTTTGGTAAGCAATTGCTCTTGTCAAGTTAAATGTGAAAAATTAAATAAATTCAGGAATATGACAGTTTTCTTTCACTGTGTGCTGCCTACCATATTTTGGAAACTTGTCCTCCTAGGTATATCAGTCATACAACATCTTTGCTTTCGTAGAAAAAAAAATAATCAAAAATCCATGAGATAAAAATGTGTTATGAGGAAAACAAAGGGTGGTGCAGTGCAAGAAAATGTATATAGTTCATTTTGTATTAGATAAGCCACTCCTCGGAAGGAAGGTTGGGCAATCCTACTTCCGTAGTGATACTGCCTCGGAAACCCAAGGAGGGGTCGCTATGAGTCGGGGCTGACTCGAC
>NW_006942441.1:0-1226 GCF_000298275.1 Orycteropus afer afer | reverse complement strand
AGCCCAATAGTTAACAAGATGTACACACAGACCACTCAACCCAGAATGATGCACCCACATACTCTATGGTAATACATCCCTTAGAACAATAGACCATGGGACACCAGAGGACCAACATTCAAACTGAGGAAATGCAAGACAAGCAGGAGTGCATAAATATGAGGGGCACAGGGGGAGGGTTAGAGGGTAGGGAGCGGAGGACACTGGCTTAGGGTTGGACATGGTGAATGGGGAATGAAACTAAATGTACGCGTTATGTTGAATGTAAAACAAGCTCTTAAAAGAAGAAGAAGAAGAGACAGATCAACTAGAAAAAAACTCAACAAAGATACAGAAGAACTCAACAACACAATCAACCAACTTGACCTCATAGACATATACAGAGCATTCCACCCAACAAAAGCACAATTCACATCCTTCTCCAGTGCACATGGATCCTTCTCCAGAATAGATCATATGTTAGGACATAAAATGTAGAGACAAGAATTCACTCCAAGCCTCAATAAATTAAAAAATATTGAAATACTACAAAGTATCTTCTTGGACCACAATGCTATAAAATTAGAAATTAATAATAGGAAGATCAAGGAAAAAACATCAAACATGTCAAAGTAGAACAATATGCTGCTCAAAAACTACTAGGTAATAGAAGAAATAAAAAGTGGAAAAAAAATTGGTAGAAACAAATGAGAATGAAGATACATCATACCAAAACCTATGGGACACAATGAAAGCAGTACTGAGGGGTCAATGTATAGCAATAAATGCATACATCAAAAAAGAGGAAAGAAACAAAATCAACACTCTGACTCAACAACTCCAACAATTAGAAAAAGAACAACAAAAGAAACCTACAGTATCTAGAAGTAAAAAAATAATAAAGATCAGAGCAGAAATAAATGAAACAGAAAACAACCAAAAAAATAGAGAAAATTAACAAAACAAAAGCTGGTTCTTTGAAAAGATTAACAAAATCGACAAACCATTGGCAAATCTAACAAAAGAAAAGAAAGATGCAAATTACAAGAATAGTAAACGAAACAGGTGTCATCACAACAGAACCAAGTGAAATTTAAAAATATACTGACAGAATTTATGAAAACTGTACTCCAACAGATTTGAGAACCTAGAAGAAATGGACAAGTTTCTATAATTACAAGACCTATCTAAACTATCCCATTCAGAGACAGAATACTTGAACAGACACATAACAAAAGAAGAAATTG
>NW_006942440.1:0-1227 GCF_000298275.1 Orycteropus afer afer | reverse complement strand
TCGGAAACCCAAGTAGGGGTCGCTATGAGTCAGGGCTGACTCGATGGCACATAACAACAACAACAACAACAATTTACATGTAAAATAGAAAATATAAGTAGAAGATCAATCCAGAAGTTTCCGCATCCCAGTTTTACAAAAACAGAGAACAGAAAATACTGATGGGGATTAAATAAAGGCCTTGTCCCTAATCCAGGTAACATACACTCCAGTGTTCAATACAAGGAATGAATGTTTCACACTGAAGCCTATCATGTTCAAATTTCACAATACCTATGGTAAAGAAAACATTCTAACATACACAATGAATTGGATACCAGAATTGCATGAGACTTCTTAATAGCAACTCCTAGAGCAAGAAAATAAAGGAGAATTTCTTCAAAATTTGAAGAAAAATTTTCCTTGTCATCTTTTATATTCTCCTACATTCTTAATCAAATTTATGGGAAAAATGATGACATTTTCTAATTTTCAAAGTTTCAAAAATGATGCTGCCAGTATATATTTTCTTGTGTTTCTTGTTGTGTTTGCCATCAAGTCAGACCTGACTCATAGTCACCACTCCTCACGTTTCCAAGGTGATATCACCATGGAAGTAGATTGCCCAGGCTTCCTTCCAAAGAATGGCTGGTGGGTTTGAAGCATTAAGCTTCTGGTTAGCAGTCAAATGCCTTAGGCACTACACTGCCAGAGCTCCCATATATTTTCTTAGGAGGTTGTTTTCCTCCAGAGTACCAGGGTAAGTTAACGTTTTCTAGAACAATAGAGGGAAGGGTCTTCAAGACAGAATTGAAGGTCAGCCTCAGATAAAGAGGTTGTTAAAGTATTTCACAGTGATCAGTGAACAAGATGTTGGAAGTTTCCAGGACAATTTTTTTTTTCATGTATGCAAAATCAATTTCATAGATTAAACTGGTGAATTATGTGACAGGTTGTTAAACCACTGGGGAACTATATGGACCCAAGTGTTACAAATTTATTAGGGAGCCTAGGATGTAAATGTTGAGCAAAAAACATGAAAACAAGGATAAAATTATTGACTCTAAATGGAAAAAAAAATTAAGAAAGGGACAGTGTGATTGGTGTAAGTCTTGGGTCAGCAGAGAGGAATGTTTATGGAGTGCCAAGGATCTCCACAGAAGGTTAAAAAAAGAAAATACTGCTAATATAATACTTTCCCTTGTTACGCTCCTAAGAGGGACCGGGTCTCCGGGAGCAAGGTAAGCA
>NW_006942439.1:0-1227 GCF_000298275.1 Orycteropus afer afer | reverse complement strand
AGGAGGTGGAGCTGGACCCCAAGGTTGAGGGGCCTTCACCCAGTCCCTAGAGCCTGGCACTTTGAACTTGGACTTAAAGCATCCAAGTTGTAAGAATAAACTCTTGTTTCTCAAGCCATCCCATTTGTGGTATATTCTTGTCAGAGTAGCACTAAGGAACCAGAACAATCAACAATATTGGCAATCTTTTCAAGTTCTTATTAGGCATTCATATATATATTTTTGTGTGTAATAGATCTCCAAATTTTTTGCCAACTCTTTGAAAAATTAGTTATAAGTATTATTTTGTATATTATGGATATAAAGCGTTTGTCAGAACATTACTTTAATATTTTCTTCAAGTCCATGGCTAGCCTATTCTTTTGATAAGCAGAGAATTATAATTTTATTTTCAAAATTGCAATTTTCAATAATTCAACTTAGTCTTCTTTATAAATCCTGTTCTGCCCAGAGGAAACATCACTTTCAACATCTCTTAGGAAGATCAACTCTTTCTGCTCTAAGTATTGATTGATTGATTGATTGATTGTGGTTTACGTGAAAGTTTATAGAACTTTTTTTAAAGTTAGTTTTCCATTCAACAATTTTTATGCATTTTTTTTGCATTTTTGATGTAAGAGCACTTTTCTTACTTCCTCCCTAGATCCCCCAGTACTCATTTGTCCTTCTTTCTTGCCCATTCCTGCTTTCTGAGCTTTATTTGGGTGCAAATATTGTCCTTTTTGTCTCATATGGTTAATTGTTCTGAGGAGTACTAGTGTTATTGTTCACTTTATAGGCCTCCTATTTGGCTATAACCCAGGGCTGAGTTCAATTCCAAGTTTGAAGGGTGTTCCAAGGCTAAAATCTTGGAATTTCTACCATTCTCTGTCACACCAGAAAGTCTGTTTTTTTATGATTTTGAATTTTGTTCTATATGTTTCTCTCATTCTACCTAGGATCTTCTGTGTTTCCAGTCAGAGTGGTGAGCAGATAGCCAGGCACAACTTAGCTTTTATGGTCTTAAGGTAGGGGAGGTTGTGGTTCTCGTGGTCTATTAGTTCTTGGGACTAATTATTTCTTTGAGTGATTGATTTTTTTTTTTTTTTTTTTTTCACTTCTTTACTGTGGATAGGGTGAGATCAAGCAGTGAAGCTTAAACAGACATTTGCAAGCTTTTAAGATCCTAGTCATCACTCACAACGATAGAGTGTTTGTGAACTGTGTATGCCAATTGACCTAGTTTTC
>NW_006942437.1:0-1199 GCF_000298275.1 Orycteropus afer afer | reverse complement strand
AAAACTATAAATCACAGGGTAACCTCAAAGAAAAATGATAAACCTTCACATCAAAATAAAAAAGAGGACCAGCACAAATATTTAGCAAATACTCAAACAATAGCAACAAAAGAAGTCATAACACAATTCACAAACAAAACGAGCTCAGCACAGGAAATTATGTGGGGCAAAGAAATCGACACTATGAAAAAGCACATAACAAAAATGACAGCAACAAATTCATACTGGTCGATAATTGCATACCTGACAAGGGACTTGTCTCTAAGATTTACAGGAAACTCCAGCACCTCAACAGGAAAGGATTTAACAATCTGATTGAAAAATGGACAGAAGACATGAATAGACACTTCCTCAAGGAGGATATTCAGGTGGCCAGCAAATACATGAAGAGATGCTGGCCATCAGAGAGATACAAATGAAAACAACAGTGAGATACCATCTCACCCCAGCAGTGATGGCAAGGTTCAACGACACAGAAAATAACAAATGTTGGGGGGATGTGGGGAGATTAGGACTCTCATACACTGATGGTTGGACTGTGAAGTGATATAACCACTGTGGAAAATAGTATGACGATTCCTTAGAAAGCTGGAATTGGAGATACCATTTGACCAAGCAACCCCATTACTAGGTATTTTACCTATAGAGGTGAGAGTCAGGACACGAACAGATAGATACATGCACACCCATGTTCATCGCAGCACTATTTACAATAGCCAAAAGATGGAAACAACCTACATGCCCATCATTGGGAGAGTGGATGACCGAACTGTGGTACATACACACAATAGAATGCTATGCAACACTAAAGAGTAATATAGAGTCTTCAAAACACCACATGACATGGATGAACTTGGAGGACATTTTGCTGAGTGAAATAAATCAATCACAGAAAGACAAATACTATTAGTTCATTGTTGTTGAAGATAAGGAAAGGTTTATATATAGAGGGAAACTTTCTTTGTTGATTGCCAGGGGTGGGAGGGGAGGGAGGAAAGAGAACACTTTAAAAAAATAAATTAATTAATGTTGCCACATCTGCTCTTTTTTTTATTATTATTATTTTTAATTGTGATCTGGGTGCAGATTTACAGAGCAATTTCACTTTCCATACAGCAGGTCACATATACTTTGTCTCATGACATTGACCACAGTTTACCACAATGCAACAGCTCCCCTCCCACTTCCTCCCCATAGTT
>NW_006942436.1:0-1227 GCF_000298275.1 Orycteropus afer afer | reverse complement strand
TGAGTTTCCCCTCCTCACCTAATCCCTTCTGCTGATTGCGCTTCTGTCCGGGTTCAAGGCTTTTATTCCCTTCCCTGCTCTTCCGGCCTGCTACTCTGGCGTCCCTGCATTGTCTCTCCTTACCTTTACATAGTCAATAAAACACAGGCAAACATCTTGCTAGTATTCTCTGCTTATTCTATCTTTAAATTAAAGACATGGGAAGAATGTTCGTACGGACAGGTCTTGCCACAAGGCCCTTGTCAGAAATTCTCTCAGCAGCCCTCAGGAAATGTTTTAAGATAATCATCTTACGGCCATCTTGTCAAATCCCCCCCTCCTTGGCCTGGAGTACATGTTTAAACTAACCAATCTAAATAGCCCACATTCATGCTTCCAACCAATCACTGTAAAACCCCTACTGTGTATTGTCCCACCTCAAGATTCCCTGATCTTTCCACTTCCAATCAGAATGTTGTACCTTTAGTTCTTGATTTTACTTCATAAATATGTCTCTGTTTCCACCATTGTTGGAGCATTTGATTTCATTTTGTGAGATCAGATATGTCCCTGGTTCAAGCTGTTTTGAACCTTCAATAAATCTCTTTGCTTTTATTTTAACAGGGTTCATGGTCTTACTTGTTGCCACAAAAATTTAAATGTTCTATAAACCTAAAGTAGTATCTTCACATTTTTAAAGTATAATTTTTAAATAACACAGTTATTCCTTTTTAATTATCTTTTATTTCTTTTTAATACAACTCCCAGTTGAACACCAGTTGAACACATAGGTTGTGCAGCTTTTTTAGTGGTGGTGATGGATTTCTATTAAGCTATGGAAACCCTTCCACATCAATAACCTTGATTTATGCTGGTAAGAAAGCAGCTTTCTGGGGTTTTAGTTGTTCCTGAGCTCTGTATCACTGCAGAACTCATGTGCACAAACAGTAACAGATACACAAATCAAAGCAACATGAATTTCTCTCAGATATCACCAGAGATGGGTCAGGGCACTGAATCTGTAGTTATGGGTAAACTTTCAAGTTGTAGCTGACAATGCAAATAGCAGTGTTATTTTTTGTGTGCTTTGTCCTGGGCAAGATCCAGATTTACCAAAGGAAGCAGATCAACTGTAAATGAATTTCTCTTAGCAGCAACATTTATTTATTTATTTATTTATTTATTTTTATTAGGATTTGGGTGAAGATTTACAGAGTAAATTCACTTTTCATACAGCAGTTCACATAT
>NW_006942435.1:0-1203 GCF_000298275.1 Orycteropus afer afer | reverse complement strand
GTTTGTGAAGAGCATCCAAGGGTGATTGAGGCTCTTCTTGGTGGTTTTTTATCATTGGCCCATTGGTGGAGAAGGTGGTGCTGGCTCTTGCTCAGTAAGTGAAGTTCCAGGAGGTGTGGGTGTAGTTGTGTCTTATGGGGACTGTTGCTATCTCCCAGTCAGTTAGACAAAAATTACTATTGAATAACCATCAAATAACTAAAAGCACATGGACACAAAACACACCATACAGGAACAGTAACCAGAAAAAAAGGGAAAAAGGAGAAGAAAAAAAAACAAGAAAACCTACTATATATGGGGATAGGGCACTATGGGGAAAAAAAGTAGAGAAGGAGAATAATGAAGAAAATAATGGAAAAAAAAAATGCAAAAAGAAAAACAAGGAATGGGGTTAATCCCGAGAAGAAAAGGAAAAAAAGAAAAAATTTACAACCAGGAACTGGGGGGTGAAAAAAAAAGCTGAAACCTAGGACCTGGATGGGGAAGAATAAAGAATAATAGTAAACAGCACAGAAGTATTAATTATTATAATAGTTTTAAAACAGACTAAAACAAGGAAACTAAAAACCAGAAGAAAGAAAGAGAAAAAGAAAAAAATCAGCGGAGGACAGGGCAGGGCACCCAGGCTCCATCAGAGCACACAGACTGGGTTCCTGTGGGCCCAGAAGGTGGTTGGGAGTGGGGAATGGCCATACTTCCGTTTATCAAGGAGTGTGGGGTATAAGAGTAACAAGAGGAATGTCACACCTTTTCAGCCGTCGAGGTCTGGAGTGTCTTTGGGTTTACTGGCAAGTGGAACCTGTTCTTAAGCCCCTGGAATCTAGGAGAGCACTGTCTCTTTAAATATCCATAATGATCAAGCCGCTTGTAAACATTCAAAATGGCTGTGCCCTCTGGACAGGCCAAAGTCCACAGCTCAGCCCACCTTCCTCTTTGCTGCTGCTTCTCCTTTTTTTCCCCAGCCACAAGAGCAGTCCTCCATGCAGTCTCTGGCTAGCAGGGCTGATTTCTGGGTTAATTCTTAGGTCCTACCACCACTCGGTACTCTCCAAACTATCTGTGCTGTCAAGATCGCTCAGGATTGCTGCCAGACTGCAACTCTGTATGTCTCCTTTTTTGGTATTTTCATGCAAATTCTTCTGCTAGTTGGGGTTTAGTTCACTTCTATATCCTTTCCTTCAAGGCTCAGGGGTCCAGGATTAT
>NW_006942434.1:0-1227 GCF_000298275.1 Orycteropus afer afer | reverse complement strand
TAGTGATACTGCCTCGGAAACCCAAGGAGGGGTCACTATGAGTCGGGTCCGACTCAATAGCATATAACAACAACAGACTGGGAAAAAAATTTTGGCAATGACATCAGACAAGGGACTAATCACTAAAACTTATAGAAAACTTCAACACCTCAACTATAATAAACTAAATAAACCAACTTAAAAATAGCAGAGAACATGAAGACACTTCAAAGAAGACATTCAGGCAGCCAACAAACAAATGAAAAAATGTTCATGAATATTAGCCATTGTTGTTGTTGTTGTTATGTGCCGTTGAGTTGGACCCAACTCATAGCGATCCCCTCCTTGGGTTTCCGAGGCAGTATCACTACGGAAGTATATTGCCCTATCTTCCTTCTGAGGAGTGGCTGGTGGGTTTGAACTGCCTGCCTCCTGGTTAGCAGTCAAGTGCTTTAGGCACTATGCTGCCAGAGCTCCCCATTAGCCATTAGACAGGTGCAAATCAAAACAACAATGAGGTATTATATATAGCTTTAACAGGATATTTCTACATATATATTTATATGTGCTGCAAATACATCATGAATATAGTAAAGCATACAGGAGGATAAGTTATGAAAACTTCTTAGCCACAACAAACACCTTGAGGGAACGAATTGTTGACCATAGTCTTAGGGGAAATCAAGGTCACTTGGCATAACACAGTTCACAAAGATACCCTACTTTGGTGAGTAGCAACTAGGGTCTTAAAAACTTGTGAGTGGCCATCAAGCTGCAACTATTGGTCTATTCCCCTCCAGACCAAAGAGTGAAGAAAATCAAAGATGCATGGAAACAATTAACCCAAAGAACTAACAGACCACGTGAACTACACCCTTCACATCACTGAGACCAGGAAAACTAGATGGTGTCTAGCTACCACTGCTGACTGTTTATTTGTCCAGGAATATAGCTCAGAGGGCAGGAAGGGACAGGAAAGAAGTATGAATGGAAATGGAAAACAGGGAGAAAGTGAAAAGAATGCTGTTCTGGGGATTGCAATCAAGGTCATGAAATGTGTATGGACTGTTGAAAGGAAAATCAACTGGCTCTGTAAACTTTCACCCAAATCATAGTGTTGTTGTTGTTGTTATGTGCCGTCGAGTCAGCCCCCGACTCATAGCGACCCCTCCTTGGGTTTCCGAGGCAGTATCACTATGGAAGTAGGATTGCCCAACCTTCCTTCCGAGGAGTGGCTGGTGGGTTTGA
>NW_006942433.1:0-1227 GCF_000298275.1 Orycteropus afer afer | reverse complement strand
ACACTGCATAACATGGATTAACTTGGAGGATATTATGCTGAGTGAAATAAGTCAATCACAGAAGGACAAATATTGTATTAGTCTGTTGTAAAAAGTCAAGGAAAGGTTTATATATGAAAAAAAAAAAAAATGTTGGTTACCAGAGGTGGGAGGCGAGAGGAAGGAACACTGTTAGATAGGTAGAGACAAGTACTGATTTGGACAATGTACCAAATGTGAGTGATCAACACAGTGGCATTGAGGAAGATGAAGACATAGAGAGGTACATGGGACATACAGGCAACAAAGATGAACCCTTTTGCACACACAGTACTGTGTTGTCAGTGAAGGCAAACAAAGATATAGGGGTGAATAGATGGGTGGACAGGCTGAGTTATTAGGTATGTCTATGCAGGGGGGAGTATGACCAAGACCATGTATAGGGTGGGAAGACAATGTTTCTGTAAGTGTATTGGTATGTTCTGTAAGAATTCCCATGTGTATAGTAGAGCTGACAAGGGACAAGGTTGTAGTTCCTTCTTGGGCACAAAGAAGCTACCCAGAGGGAGTGAGTAGTTGAACCTGTGGGCTCAGGACCATAGTCACAGAGGACATCAAGCTCAATTGGCATAACACACTACACAAAATATTGTTCCACATCCTACTCTGGCAAGTAGCTTGCAAGTGGTCATCTAACTGTGATGATGGGTCTCTCCTTGTCCAGAGCAAAGAATGAAGAAACCCAAAGATGCATGGAAATAATTAGTCCCAGGGACTTGTATACTCATGAGATCCTCAGCCTATACGACTATGAGACTATGAGACTAGAATTACTAGATGATGCCTGGCTACCACTGTCAACCACTCAGAGGAGGATCTATGTAGGAGATCCTGGATAGAGTGGGATAACAATGTGGAACAAAACTCAAAATCATTTTTCAAAAAAAGGAACAATTTTGCTGGTCTGATAGAGACTGATGTAACTACTGAGACTATGGCCCCTAGCTACCCTTCAGGTCTGGAACTGAACCCACTCCCTTGGCTTTCAGCCAAACAAAATACAGACATATGAGCTGAACATTTACATTAGGTAGATACACTTCTTGAAGAGAAAAATTGGAAGAATAGAAGAACTGTGTATGCACAGGGAAACAGCTCAGGGGGCAGAAGTGCATGGAGAGAAAGACACAGGGAAGAGGTATCTATGGGGAGGAAGTTGGAGGGGAGCTGTTGCATTGTGGTAAATTG
>NW_006942432.1:0-1227 GCF_000298275.1 Orycteropus afer afer | reverse complement strand
ATACAGTGGCTGCGATGATGGGCTCGAGTATAGCAGGGATTGTGGGGCTGGTGCGGGATCGGGCAGTGTTTCGTTCTGCTGTGAATGGGGTCGCTATGAGTCGGAAACGACTCGACGGCACTTAACAACAACAACAACAAGTTTCTTATTCTGATTTTTGTATAGAGTCAGTGTGTAGACTAACGGTCAGAAACCAAATAAATTGATGAAAGGCACCTTAGAGAGGCTTCTCAATGTGAGATGGTGTTGGAAAAGTAAGTAGAGGTTGGGTACTTGTTGAAGTAGTTTCCCCAAGTTTAGAAAAAGATTTATACTTGGAGCATGGCTAGTCCATAGTAATAAGCATCTGTTTCAAAATATATTCTCTCTAGCTCTCTTTACTACACCTATGATTGGTCCACTACAACTAAGTTATATCTTTCACCTGCATAATGTTAATAGCTTCCCACCTGGTCCCCTGCTCTCATTCTTTGCCCTTTACAGTATTAGTCTCTACAAAGATGCTTAATATATCTTTTAAAAATTTTAATTAGACAATGTCACCCTCATCCTGTCAGTGCTTAAAACCCTCCAATAGCTTTGTCATCTCATTCAGAAGAAAATAAAATATTGTTACTTTGGCCCAAAGTGATTAAGTCACCATCATTTTCTCTGACCCCATTTGTACCATTCTCTCCCATCATTCTCCTTTAACAACACTGGTTTTTTATTGGTCACGATATACTAAGCTTGCTTTCACCTCAAGTCCTTGGTATATGCTGCTTTGTCTTGAATGTTCTTCAGGAGCATCTTCCTGTAGCTGTATTTTCCTTTTCTTTCGTCCTTCAGATTAAATGTCACCTTGTCATAGGCATTTCCTGACAGAACAATTGAAAATTAATACCACTTTTATCTTTCACCCTTAACAAAATAACTAACTTTCTTTCTTTCCCTTTTTCTCTACTTTACTTTTTGTTACTTCCCTTTTTATGGAGAGAAAGGTGGCGATTAAATCTTTAGAAAACTTCATGACTCAAGATCATGACTGAAATTGTCAGTACAAGATAATAATTCAAAGCATGGACTCTGGACTCAGCCAGATGTTGCCCCCGTTTAGTTGTTTTACTCTCAGTAATTATTTAACCTCTCTACGGCTCATTTGGGAGCTCTGGTAGCATAGTGGCTAAGACACTAGCCTGCTAACCAGACGGCTGGCGGTTCAAACCCACCAGCCACTCCTTGGAAGGA
>NW_006942431.1:0-1171 GCF_000298275.1 Orycteropus afer afer | reverse complement strand
TGACCATCTACGTTACCAAGAATTATATCCTTCTCCAGGAATTATTCGCTCCTGACAATGTGACCAAAGTATGAGAGTTGAACTCTGGTCATTCTTCCTTCTAAGAAGCATTCCAGCTGTACTTCCTCTAAGACAAATCTGTTTGTTCCTTGCCAACACCACAATTCAAATGCATCAGTTCTGTGGTCTTCTTTATTCATTATGCAGCTCTCACATAAATATGAGGCCACTGAAAATAATATGTCTTGGATCAGGTGCACCTTAGTCTTCAAAATGACATCTTTGCTCTTTAACACTTAAAAGAAGTCTTTTGCAACAGATTTGTCCAATGCAAGATGTTATCTGATTTCTTGACTGCTGCTTCCATGGGCATTGATTGGGGATCTAAGTTAAATTAAATCCTTTACAACCTCAGTCTTATCTCAAGTTATTATTATGTCACTTACTGTTCTAGTTGTGAGGATTTTTGTTTCCTTTATGTTGAAGCATATTTCATTTTGAAGGCTATAGTCTTTGGTCTTCATCAGTAAGTGTTCAAGTCACCTTCACTTTAAGTAAGCAAGGTTGTGTCATTTGCATATTGCAGCTTGTTAATAAGTCTTCTTCACATCGCTATGTCACGTTCTTCTTCATATAGTCTAGCTTCTTGGATTATTTGCTCAGCATACAGATTGAATAAGTATGGTGAAAAGATCTAACCCTGAAGCACACCTTTCCTGGTTTTAAACCATGCAATATCCCCTTGTTCTGTTTAAATGACTGTCTCTTGGTCTATATTCAGGTTCCTCATGACCACAATTAAGTGTTTTCTAATTCCCAGTCTTCACAACATTATCCGTAATTTGTTATGATCCACACAATTGAATGCCCTTGTATAGTCAACGAAACACAGGTAAACATCTTTCTGATATTCTTTGTTTTCAGCCAAGATCTATCTGACATCAGCAATGATATCTCTCATCCTATGCCCTCTTCTGGGAGCTCTGGTGGCATAGTGCCTAAGATGTGACTGCTAACAAGAATGCTGGAGATTCTAATCCACCAGCCACTCCTTGGAAGGAAGATTGGACAATCTATTTCTGTAGAGATTAGAGATACTGGCTCAGAACCCAAGGAGAGGCTGCTATGAGTCCAAATTGACTTGACAGCAGTGAGGTTTTTTTTTTTTTTT
>NW_006942430.1:0-1228 GCF_000298275.1 Orycteropus afer afer | reverse complement strand
ATAAGCTTTAATAGTTTTTTGTTTCTCTAGAGAACCCAGCCTAACACAGCAACCCTATGCACAGCAGAATGAAACACCACCCGATCCCGCACCAGTTCCATTATCCTTGCTATACTTGAACCCATCATTGCAGCCACTGTGTCAATCCATCTCATTGAAGGCCTTCCCCTTTTTTGTTGACCCTCCATCTTACCAAGCATGACATCCTTCTCCAGGGAATGGTCCCTTCTGACCACATGACCAAAGTAGATGAGACAAAGTCTGGCCATCCTTGCTTCCAAGGAGCATTTCAGCTGCACTTCCTCCAGGACAGATCTGTTACTTCTTTTAGCAGTCCATAGTACTTTCAGCATTCTTCGCCAGCACCACAATGCAAAAGTATCAACTCTTCTTTGGTCTTCCTTGTTCATTGTCTAGCTCTCACATACATATGAGGCGACTGAAAATATCATGGTTTGTGTCAGGCTCCCCTTAGTCCTCAAGAAGACATCCTTGCTCCTCAGCACTTGAAAGAGTTCCATTGCAGCCGACTTACCCAGTGCTATACATCGTCTAATGTCCTGACTGCTGCTTCCATTGACATCAATTGTAGAACCATTTCTACAATTAAAGCACATTGCTTTAAGAAACCAGTTGTCTTGATTAAGGAAAATCTTTTAGATTTTTGCTTGATCATTTGATTAAGAGTGACAGTAACTCTTTTGGTAACTGTAGTTTTAGAGTCTGGTTTGGGGCCTTTGAAATCTTAAACAGGTAATTTTATTTTCAAAGAGCTCTGGGTCACTATAAACCACAAATCTCAGGCACGATTGATCAGTAAAAACCATTAGTGTGGTCACCAGCATTCATTACAAGTGTTGAAGACTTGCATGTCATGATAAGGTGGACATGAGATGGGCTAGAACACTAGGCTGCCTGCCTGTAAGCAAACTCTCACACAGTGAAGGCACATGTTGGCTTAAGCAAAATACATTGTTCCTATACCCTGTGGCATTCCCTGCTGAGTTCTTTTGTGACCCAGAGGAAAGCTGGAAAATAGTACTCTGCTGTAAAACTTTCTTTTTATTTTATTTTATTCTATTTTATTTTATTTCTTGTGATTTGAGTGAAGATTTACAGAGCAAATCACTTTACATACAGCAGTTCACATATACTTTGTCTCAAGTCATTGACCACAGTTTACAATGCAACAGCTCCCCTCCCACTTCCTCCCCATAGTTACCTCTTC
>NW_006942429.1:0-1228 GCF_000298275.1 Orycteropus afer afer | reverse complement strand
CTATGCCACCAGAAAAGGGGGGGCAATTAACACTGATTCAGAAGATAATCCTGAAGCCCTGAGCTTTGAAAGGAAAGATATACAAGTGGAGTAAATTCCAACTAGCAGAAGAATTTGCATGAAAATACCAAAAAAAAAAAAAAAGAGAGAGAGACAGACAGACAGACAGACAGACAGACATGTGGAGCTGCAGTCAGGCAGCGTTCCTAAGTGATCCTGATGGCACAGACAGCTTGGAGATTGCCGAGTGGTGGTAAGACCTAAGAATTAACCTAAAAATCAGCCCTGCTAGCCAGGGACTGCACTAAGGACTGCTCTGGTGGCTGGGGAATAAAAGGCGAAGCAGCAACAAAGAGGAAGTCTGGCTGAGCTGTGCACTTTGGCCTGTCCAGGGGGTGCAGCCATTTTGAATGTTCACAAGTGGCTTGACCATTTTGGATATTTAAACAACAGAGTTCTCCCAGATTCCAGAGGCTTAAGAACACTTTCCACTTGTTAGTAACCCCAAGGATATCCTGGACCTGGAGGGCTTGAAAGGTGTGACATTCCCCTTCTTACTCTTATACCCTACACCCACTTGGTGAACAGAGGTGCAGCCATTCCCCACACTCACCCACCTTCTGGGCCCGCAGGAACTGCATCCCAGTCTGTGTGAGCAGAAAGAGCCTGGGTGCCCTGCCCTCCCACAATTTACTTTTTCTCTTTCTTAATCAGGTTTTTTTTTTTTACTATGCTTGTTTTTGTCTGTTTTAAAACTGCTATCATTATTACTACTTATGTCCTTTTTTACTATTATTCTTTAGTCTTCTCATCTCAGGTCATAGTTTTCAGCTTTTTTTTCTTTTCCCTGTTCCTGGTTGCAATTATTATTATTTTTCTTTTTTTCTCGTTGTTAATCCTGTTCCTTGTCTTTCTTTTTCCACATCTCTCATTTTTTTCTTCATTATTCTCCTTCTCTACCTTTCTTCTCTTATTTCCCTATCCTCAGATATTGCATTTTCTTGTTTTTTCTTCTTCTTTTTCCCTTTTTTTTTTTGGTTACTGTTCTTATGTGACTGCATGGTGTATTTTTTGTCCATGTGCTTTTAATTTTTTGATGGTTATTCAATTGTAATTTTTGTCTAACTGGGTGGGAAACAGCAACAGTCCACATAAGACACAACTACACCACACCTCCTGCAACATCACTTACTGAGTGAGAGCCACCACCTCCTTCTCCACCAATGAG
>NW_006942428.1:0-1108 GCF_000298275.1 Orycteropus afer afer | reverse complement strand
GGGCACCCAGGCTCCGTCTGAGCACACAGACTGTGATGGAGTTCCTGTGGTCCCAGAAGGTAGGTGGGAGTGGGGGATGGTAGCACTTCCGTTCACCAAGCGGGTGTGGGGTATAAGAATAACAAGAGGAATGTCACACCTTTTCAGTCTTGCAGGTTTGGAGTGTCCTTGGGGTTGCTGGCAATCACAATGTGTTCTTAAGCTCCTGGAATCTTGGAGAGCGCTGTCTCTTTAACTATCCAAAATGGTCAAGCTGCTTGTAACCATTCAAAATCGTGGCACCCTCTGGACAGGCAAAAGTGCACAGCTCAGCCCGCCTTTCTCTTTGCCTTCTCCGTTTATTCCCCAGCCACCAGAGCAATCCTCCATGCAGTCCCTGGCTAGCAGGGCTCATTTTTAGGTTAATTCTTAGGTCCTACCACCACTTGGCACTCTCCAAGCTGTCTGTGCTGTCAGAATTGCTGCCAGACTGCAGGACCGTAAGGCTCCTTTTTTGGTATTTTCATGCAAATTCTTCTGCTATTTGAGGTTTTATCAACTTCTAAATCCTTCTCTTCAAGGCTCAGGGGTCCAGGAATATCTTCTGTGCCTGTGTTAATTGGTTTCCCTTTTCTTTTTTGAATAGGGTCTGTGCAGTCTTTCTGCCTAGTCCGCCATCGTACTGGAAATTCCCGTCATTGTTCTTTAATGTAGCATAGTATTCGATTGTGTGCATGTACCATAATTTGGTTATCCACTCATCCGTTGATGGGCAATTAGGTTGCTTCCATCTTTTTGCTATGATGAATTGTGCTGTGATGAACACTGGTGTATGTATGTCTGTTGGTGTGCTATCTCTCATCTCTTTAGGATATTTTCTTAGCAATGGAATGGTTGGGTCAAATGGTACTTCTATTTTCAGTTTTTTAAGGAAATACCATAAAAAGCCAGGAACCCAGACAGAGGAGCAGTCAGCCCCAGGGACAACTCAGGGAAGCACAAAACAGCAGGGCAGAAGAGCAGGAGAAAGGGGTTAAAGCCAGGAAGCCAGACAGAGGTACAGTCAACCACAGGGACCCAGTTGGCCGTGATACAAGAGGTCTCCAACAGCAGGACAAACTTGTCTGTT
>NW_006942427.1:0-1114 GCF_000298275.1 Orycteropus afer afer | reverse complement strand
GTTCAGTCAATTTCAGACTGCAAAAGTTGATAAAAATCTTCAATTTCCTTATCTTTGGCTTTGGTGGTTGGTGCATAAATTTGAATAATAGTTGTATTAATGGGTCTTCCTTGTAGGCATATGGATATTATCCTATAACTGACAGCATTGTACTTTGGGACAGATCTTGAAACATCCTTTGTGAGGATGAATGCCACACCATTCCTCTTTAAACTGTTGTTCCTGGCATAGTAGATCATATGGTTGTCTGATTCAAAATTGCCAAAACCAGTCCATTTCAGCTCATTAATGCCTAGGATATCAATCTTTATGCGTTCCATTTCCTTTTTGACAACTTCCAATTTTCCTAGATTCATACTTCGTACATTCCATCTTCCAATTATTAATGGATGTTTGCAGTTGTTTCTCCTCAATTTGAGTGGTGCAACTTCAGCAAATGGAGGGCTCGAAAGCTTTACCTTATCCATTTGAGTAAGGCTGATTTTACTCTGAAGTGCAGCTCTTACCCAGTTCTACTTTGAGAGCTTTCTAAGCCAATTCTTTGAGAAGTGGATGGCCTCTTCCTTCTTCCTAGTCTGTCTCAGTCTGCAATCCAGGCTGATACCTGTACAACAGGTGCACCCCACTGGGTTTGAAACACCAGTGGCACAACCTCAAGACTCACAACAACACATCACCACAGTAGGACAAACCCACAGACAAGTTTGTCTCCTTCAGCTGTTGGAAACCCCTCCAACCACCCTTACCTGGATCTCTGCGGCTAACTCCTCAATCTGTTCCAATCCCTTTGCCTTCTCTGTCCTCTCCACTTCCCGCCTCACTGCTTGTGGTGGGTGGCCTGGTTTCCCTCTCCTCACCTGGCTCCCTGCAGTTGAATTCTCAATCTGTTCCTATCCACTTTGCCTTTTCTGTCTTCTCTCTGCCTTCCCGCCTCACTCCTTGTGGGGCATGACCTGGGTTCCCTCTCTTCACCTGGGTCCCTGTGGCTGACTCCTCAATCTGTTCTGGTCCCCTTTGCCTTTTTTTGTCCCCTCCCTGCTTCCTGCCTAGCTGCCTGTTCTTAGGTCTCTTTTTTTTTTTTGAGAATGCTATCACTTTAAAATCCAAAATGGTT
>NW_006942426.1:0-1178 GCF_000298275.1 Orycteropus afer afer | reverse complement strand
TAAAAAAAAAAAAAAAAAAGACTACTTCGAGAAACCATAAGAGATTTACATAAATGGAAGAAAATACCATGCTTGTGGATAGGAATATTGAACATTGTGAAAATGTCAGTTCTACCCAAAGCAATCTATACATTCAATACCATTCCAATCCAGATCCCATCAACATTCTTTAAGGATATGGGAAAACCAATCACTAACTTTATATAGAAAAGAAAGAGACCTCAGATAAGCAAAGCATTATTGAAGAAGAAGAACAAAGTAGGGGATCTCACACTCCTAGATCTTAAAACCTACTATACAGCCACAGTAGTCAAAACTGTCTGGTACTGGTACAACAACAGACACATAGACCAATGGAATAGAATTGAGAATGCAAAAATACATCCATCAACTATGGTCAGCTGATCTTTGACAAAGGCCCAAAATCCATTAAATGGGGAAGAAACTGTTTAACAAATGGTGCTGGCAAAGCTGGATATCCATTTGCAGAAAAATGAAACAAGATCTGTACCTCACACCATACACAAAAACTAACTCCAGATGGGTCAAAGACTTAAATGTTAAACCTAAAACTATAAAGTTCCTCAAGGAAAAACTAGGGGGCAAATTTATGGGGCCCTAATATGGCATAAATAGACTATCAAGCATAAACCAAAATGCACAAACAGCAGAAGATAAGCTAGATGAATAGGAGCTTCTCAAAATTAATTTTTTATGTGCTTCCAAAGACTTCTCTAAGAGTCAAAACAGAACCTACAGATTGGGAAAAAAATATTCGGCAATGACATATCTGACAAGGGACTTATCTCTAGAATTTATAGAACTCCAACACCTCAACAGCGAAAAGACAAATAATCCAATTTAAAAGTGGTCAGTAGACATGAATAGACACTTCACCAAAGAGGATATTCAGGTGGCCAACAAACATACGAAGAAATGTTCATGATCATTAGCTATTATCTGATGCGAATCAAAACAACACTGAGATACCGTCTTGCCCCAGCACTAGTAGCAAAGTTCAACAAGACAGAAAATAACAAATGCTGCCAAGGATGTGGAGAGATTTGGGACTCTCATATACTGCTGATGGGACTGTGAAATGATACAACCACTGGGGAAAGTAGTGTGACGATTCCTTAAAAAGTTGGAATTAGAAATATCATTTGACCCAGCAATTC
>NW_006942425.1:0-1228 GCF_000298275.1 Orycteropus afer afer | reverse complement strand
TAGATGGGTGGACAGGCTGAACTAGTAGGTATGTCTATACAGGGGGGGAGTGTGCCCAAGAATGTATAGGGTGGCAGACAACGTTTCTACAAGTTTGTTATGTTCTGTAAGAATTCCCAGTTATATAGTAGAGCTGACAAGGGACAAGGTTCTTGTCACTTCTTAGCCACAGCCAGCAACCCAGAGGGAGCGAGTAGTTGGACCTGTGGGCTTGGGACCATAGTCCCAGGGAACACTGAGCTCAGTTGGCATAGCATACTGCACAAAACATTGTTCCACATCCTTCTTTGTTGAGTAGTAACTGGGTTCTTAAAAGCTTACAAACAGCCATCTGGATGCAACATGGCTCTCTCCTAGTCCAGAGCAAAGAAGAATGAAGAAAACCAAAGACCCATGTAAACAATTAGTCCAAGGGACTGGTACAGCACAGAATCCTCAGCCTATACAACTATGAGACCAGAAGAACTAGATGGTGCCCCACTACCACTGTCAACCACTCTGAGGGTGATCTATGCAGGAGATCCTGGATAAAGAGGGTGAACAATGTGGAAAAAAACTCAAAATCATTTAAAAAAAACCTGTGTTTGCTTGTCTGATAAAGCCTGATGGAACCACGGAGACTACGGCCCCTAGCTGCCCTTCAGGTCTGAAATTGAACCCACCCTTGTAGATACACTCCTTGGAGAGTTCAATCATGGGAGAGTAGAAGGACTGTGTATACACAGGGAGACACCTCATGGGGCAGGAGTGCATGGGAGGGAAGGACACAGAGAAAAGGTAACTATGGGGAGGAAGTGGGAGGGGAGTTGTTGCATTGTTGGAAATTGTAGTCAATGTCATGAGACAAAGTGTACGTGAGCTGCTGTATGGAAAGTGAATTTGCTCTGTAAACTTTCACCTAAATCACAATAAAACTTTTTTTAAGAATTATGATTCTGTCAATAAACGTTGACAGGTATTTAATAAAATACATCGTATGTTCTTTTATCTACTTACATATTCATTTGCTTTTTCTTTTTGAAAATTTATTTTCTTCATTATTATTGTTGAGAATATACACAGCAAACCATACACCCATTCAACAATTTCTACATGTGCAATACTGTGATATTGATTAAACTCTTCTGGTTGTGTAATTGGGGGCTCTGGTAGTGTAGTGCCTAAGGCACTTGACTGCTAATCAGAAGGCTGGAGGTTCAAACCCACCAGCCACTCCTCGGAAGGAAGG
>NW_006942424.1:0-1228 GCF_000298275.1 Orycteropus afer afer | reverse complement strand
GGCTGTCAATCTTCACAGAAGCAAAGCCCAAACCACACCCACTGCCGTGGAGTCGATTCTGACTCACAGCGCCCCTAGAGGACAGAGTGGAACTGACCCAGAGGGTTGCCAAGGTTGTCAGTCTTTATGGAAGCCGATTGCCTCATCTTTCTCCTGTGGAGAGAAATGCTGTGTTTGAACTGCTAACCTTCCCTTTAGCAGTCAAGTGCTTAACCACTGTCACCATGGCTCCTTTATCTGGGTATAGGCTGGTCACTGCCTCCCTCTCTGAGATTACTAACTATAGCTCTCAGCATCGTATACGGTCATTGGGAGGATATAGGGGTGGGGAACACCTTCTGGACTGCAGGTCTGGGGGTCCCCCTTGCTCACTGCTGCCACCCCTCTCTCAGATCTAGGTCCTCCATGGCCTCATGCAGTCACTCCCTGACGGCCACATCTGGAGTCCCTGTTAAAAGACAGGATACCAAGTATTTGAGGAAAGAGGTGTTAGTGAGTTTATTCTCACTGTATAAAGTGTCTTCTTCATGTGTGAGCAAAAGTGTTGAAACAATATTTTAAAACATGGATGCCTTGGGAGATAAACAGGACCATTACTAAAAGCAGGAGCTCCTGTGGTTAAAGCATCAGGCTACTAACCAAAAGGTTGGTGGTTCCAACCCACCAGGTGCTCCATGGGAGAAAGATGAGGCAGTCTGCTTCTGTAAAGATTGACAGGTCTGGAAACCTTATGGGGCAACTCTCTGTCTTACAGAGTGGCTACAAGCTGGAATCAACTTGATGGCAGAGGATTTTTCATTACTAAAAACATTTTGGGAATGCTACTCTCTTCCACTAAGGATTCCTGGTAGCATAGTCATTAAGCTTGGCTGCTTCAAACCCACAAGCTGCTCTGTGGGAGAAAGATGAGGCAGTCCACTTCCATAAAGATGACAGCCTTGGGGACCCTATGGGGCAGTTTCACTCTGTCCTTTAGGGGTGCCATGAGTCACAATCAACTTGACGGCAGTGGGTTTGGTTTGGGCTTGGCTTCTGTGAAGATCGACAGCCTGGGAAACCCTTTGGGAGCAATTCCACTCTATCCTCCAGCATCGTATACGGTCATTGGGAGGATATAGGGGTGGGGAACACCTTTTGGACTGCAGGTCTGGGGGTCCCCCTTGCTCACTGCTGCCACCCCTCTCTCAGATCTAGGTCCTCCATGGCCTCATGCAGTCACTCCCTGACG
>NW_006942423.1:0-1228 GCF_000298275.1 Orycteropus afer afer | reverse complement strand
AAAAAAAAAAAAAAAGAATGGCAAATAAGCACATGCAAATATATTCCAAACCATGAGATTTTAGAAAAATGAAATTATAATCACACTGACACACACATTGAGTTGACTAAAATTTCAAAGAATGACAGTATTAAATGTTGGCAAGAATTTGGAATAACTGGGACTCTTTTATAGACAAAACTATAGTGACAGAAAGCAGATCAGTGGTCACCCATAGCCAAGGATAAAGAGAGTAGATTGATTGAAAAAAGCATGGGGACTAAACAACTTTTTCTAGTGATGGAAATGTCCTAGAACTTTATTATAATGGGGGTTATAGAACGAAATGCAATTACTAAAGCCCAAATTGTAAATCCAGAATTGGTAAATTTTATTATATCTAAATTTGATCTCAATGATGTTGGAGAAAAAAAACCTCGTGTGTAAGAAAGAGATAAAAAGAGCCTTTAAAATTGTAACAAAGATGGAAGAGCCCAAATTTCAACCCTATCCTATCCAGTGAGATTCATGAACCTGTAGCATATCTAATTTTGATTGGTTCACATTCAACCATATGTGCTACATACTTACTCGTACAAAACTGCACATCCATTTAAATAATGTGAGTGGTTCCTCCTGCCATTCCATCCATTCACAGAACATGTGCTTTGGATATAGTGTGGGTGAATGGCCTCTATTCCTGTGATCCTTGGAATCTAGCCTCATTTAAAGTGATTCTGGTGTTGAAAGATAATCTTCCTCAGTAATATGATTCCCCTAGGCAACCTAACTTTAACTATCAGTGTTGCAAGAAATGAAATTATGCATATTATACTGTATGGACAATTTAAAAGATCTTAAAAGTATTTTTGACCAAATGTGACTTTTGCCTAGGAACAACTGTCAAGGCTCATTCCTGTATATGCTGTGACTTTATTGAACTTCAGGAGAATGTTAAGGCTACACAGAACACAGTTTGTAAACCACTCTGCTTAGATGCAACTAGTGGAGAACTTGTTACCTCATAAAGCATTCCATCCCATTTTGAACCACTGATCCTTTCAGTTTTCAAATGTGGGGTAACAATTAATTTCCCCTTGACTTCTGCTTATTGACTTTGCATCTGCTCAAGGCAGCCATTTTGAAAAATCATCTTTTTTTTTTCTCTGAATTCTTTTCAAACACCTAAAAGGCTATTAGGTCCACACTTGGGGTTTTCTTTCTCATGTTAAACCATCCTAGTTCTAGA
>NW_006942422.1:0-1228 GCF_000298275.1 Orycteropus afer afer | reverse complement strand
CTCGGACAGACTGGGAAGCAGGATGGAGTCATCCACTTCTGAAAAGATAGGCCACAGAAAATCTTATGGAAAATTTGGTTGTCACTGTTCATATAATGTAAGAAATATTACATCCAAGCCATACACAGCTATATTTATCATAGTTTCTGGTAAGATTAACAAAAAGGAACGCTAAAGAATGATACACCTCGGGCACTCATGTTAACATGGGTGCACACAATGGCACACTCGAATGTGCAGAGCACCTTCATTACATTTCCCAGGCCCTCCACGCAGTGTCAGGTCACTGTCTCCTACAGACAGCACAGCCTGGGCCTCAGGACACGCTGCATTGCTGAATCTTTTAAGACTCCATAACCTACCTTCCATACTTCTCCTGGGGCCATCTTCCAGTTCTAATTGGTCCCTATACAAAACAAGTGCTCAGTAAATGTTAACAGATGTCATAAAGACATTTCTTATTTCACTGATTCTTACAGATATTAAATCATTGCTAATGTTATATACCCCCTGCAATTTAGTGTAATCTCATTAAGTGCATTTTTGAAAGTTGCCTGTTCTTTTTCATTTCACATTATATTGTGAACCTTGTTTCCTGTCACATGTAGAGAGCTCTGACATTATTTTGTTAAGTAGTCAATACAATCCTTCCTCCAAAAGTAATCTCACTCCGAATTCTGATGAACCAAACCACTCAAATCTGTTACCCGGGTAAGATGAGGACTGGGTTTCCTCCTCAGCTCTCTTCCCCTCAAGAAGGTTGCAGGCTTGTCCAGAGCGACAGTGTGAAGGTCAAGGGCCAAGACTCATCTTATCATTTGCATAACCATAATGCATTGCAAAAAACAGTTCTCGTTTAAAGATAAAAGCATAAAGTTTATTTTCAATCTCCTATCTCAAGGAGCTCCGGTGGTGTTCCATGGTGCCTAAGGCATTTTACTGCTAACCAGAAGGCTGGTGGTTCAAACCCACCACCCACTCCTCACAAGGTGGATTGGTCAATCTTCTTCCATAGCAATACCTCCTCTGAAACCCAAACAAGGGTCGCTAGGAGTCGGAAACGAGTGGATGGCAGTGAGTTTGATCTCAAGGAAGGAGATTTTCTTTACACACTTGACTGCAAGAACTGCTATAGGTATTTGCATTGGGGTTCATTTCCACCCTCAGTGTACTAGGATTCCAGTTCCCTGGCCCTTGGGGCTCCAAAGTTACTGGCATGTTTCTTTCT
>NW_006942421.1:0-1228 GCF_000298275.1 Orycteropus afer afer | reverse complement strand
GTTTGTAGGAAATACTAAGTATTCCAGAGTGTCAGCAACATACTTGAAAACATATAAGGGAGAAAAACTATATGATGTTATTAATAAAAATTCTTTTGTTAGGTATATGTGAATATTCCCATGTCAATTTCAAGTACATTGGAATTAAAAAAAAAAAAAAAACGAAACTCACTGCCGTCAAGTCGATTTGACTCATAGCGACCCATCCTTGGATTTCCAAGGTGATATCTCTATGGAATTAGATTGCCCAATTTTCCTTCTGAGGAGTGGCTGGTAGGTTTGAACTGCTAGCAGTCAAATGCCTTAGGTACTATACCACCAGAGCTCCTACTGAATAATTAAATGAGCCCTTTATCAAAAGTTGAATAATTTGTCACCAGCCCCATTAATTTTTATAAAGACTGAGAGAAGTTTCTGAAAACTTGTCTGATAGGTCCTCAGTGTGTGTGAGTCTGGAGGTTATGCCACCACTATGGTAATACTTAATTCATATATTTAGGATTGAGAGTGCAGTGGGGAAATGAGAGCAACACCGAAGCGTGTTCTTTAAATGCAAAGAGATGTAGAAATGATGAAACTTCATGACACCTCTATAGATGACCACAACCCTCTGGGGTCTCCTCGCTCGTAACTGCTATGGCCTTGTTCCTTTTACCCACATGATGCACTGCCTGGGATATAAGTACTTCCTGTTTAAATCATACGTGGAAAGTATAAAATTTTAAAGTATAATCCCTTCTTCTCAAAGAGAATCTGCTCTCTGTTATGACCTCAACATTTGTCAGTTCCATAGAAGTTATTACATATGTCCAAAAGGTTGTACACAAGGATATTGTTAGGAAATATTAGAATTTAAACTTCCATCTATTTTGTCTAAAAATGAAGAAATAGTGCAGTTGAGATGTAGTAATAAGAGATACAGACTGCTCCTGAGGGCATCACTCAGTCATTATGTTGGAGATTGCCACATCCAGAATGAAATGGCCTGTTCTTCACTCACCACACAGAGAGGCTGACAGGAGAATGCCCTCTTTCATGTGCTTTCCTCACACTGCACTGCCTTGAAGTTGGTGTGTTTTCAGTTACATTGTCAAACAGATTATGTCTCTAGTTTTAATTAAATTAATCCTTACAAAATGGACCAAAAAAGAAAAAAACCAAATTCATTGTCATTGAGTGATTCCAACTCATAGTGACCCCCACTGGGTTTCCAAGGCAGTAAATCCTT
>NW_006942420.1:0-1228 GCF_000298275.1 Orycteropus afer afer | reverse complement strand
TTTTTTTTTTTTGGAGAAGTCTTTTGAGGCAATAAATGTTTACTATTTAGGAAGAACCAGTCATTTAATTTGTTTTCTGCTGTTTGTTCATTTTTAATAGTGTTTGATAGTGTATTTATGGAATACATTAGGATCCATAAGTTTGCCTCTATTTTTTCTTTGATGATCTTTATGGTTTTAGTTTTATATTTAGTTCTTCAATCCATCTTGAATTAGTTTTTGTATATGGTGTAAGACATGGATCCTGTATCATTTTTCTGCAAATGGATATCCAGTTTTGCCAGACACCATTTGTTAAAGAGACTGTCTCTTCCCCATTTAATGGATTTTGGCCCTTTGCTAAATATCAGCTGTCCATGTGTGGATGGATTTACTTCTTGGTTCTCAATTCTGTTCCATTGGTCTATGTATCTGTCATTGTACCAGTAATGGGTTTTGAGATCGGGAGTGTGAGACCTCCTACTTTGTTGTTCTTCTTTAGTACTGTTTTGCTTACCCGGATTCTCTTTCCTTTCCATATAAAACTGGTGATTAGTTTTTCCATCTCTTTAAAGAATAATGATGGAATCTGGGTCAGGATTGCATTATATTCTCAGTTTGCTTTGGGTAGTATTGTCATTTTTACAATGTTAATCTTTCTATCCATGAACGTGGTACATTTTTCCATTTAGGTAGGTCTCTTTTGGTTTCTTGTATTAGTGTCTTATAGTTTTCTTTGTGCAGGTCTTGTGTCTCTTGTTAGACTTATTGCTAAGTACTTCATCTCTTGGGTGACTATTTTCAATGGTATTGGTTTCCTGATTTCCTTTTTGGAGTTCTTTTTATTAGTGTAGAGGAATCCAACTGATTTTTGTGTATTGATCTTGTACCCTGCCACTTTGCTGAATTTTTATATTCCAGTAATTTTCATGTTGGCTTTCTAGGATTTTCTATGTATAGGATCATATCATTTGCAAATAGATAGTTTTACTCCTTCTTTGCCAATTTGGATGCCTTTTATTTCCCTTTTTTGCCTTATTGCTCTTCCCAGGACATCGGAAAGAATATTGAATAGGAGTGGTGATAAAGTGCATCTTTGTCTGGTTCCTGTTTGCGAGAGGAATGTTTTCAGTTATTTTAAATTAAGAATGGGTGTTGGATTTTGTTAAATACCTGTTCTGCGTTAATTGATATGGTCATATGGTTCTTTTCCATTATATATGTAGTAGATTATATTGATTGTTTTTCT
>NW_006942419.1:0-1199 GCF_000298275.1 Orycteropus afer afer | reverse complement strand
CGAGAATTAATTTATGTGCATATTTCTCTCCTTTATCTCTTTCAAAATTTTATTTAAAGGTTATTCTTATTGTGAGAGCTTTCCTTGCTATCTACTTTAAAATTAAAATCTCTCTATCTTGCATTTCTACCTCTGCTCCCCACTTTATTTCCCTTCAAGGTACTTATCAAGACTTGGCATACTTATATGTTGCTTATTCATTGATTGATGGATTGATTCTCTATTTTTACTGAAGAACATAAACTCCATGAAGGCAAAGTTATCTGATTGCTTCATTCATTGCTCTGTCCTTGGCATCCAGAAAAATGCCTGTCATTTATAGGCATGTGATAATATTTGTTAAACTCATGAATGTGTTCATGAATTAATGAAAAAACAATTTATCATGTTTTTGTTTGGGTACTATATGGGGTATTTGTGGAGGAGAGCTAACATTTCTTATGTAGCTAGATTATGGAAGTCTTTTATACTTTCTGATAATTTCTTATACACTATTCTCTGGTGGCATACTGCCTAAGGCATTTGACTGCTAACCAGAAGGCTGGTGGTTCAAACCCACAGCCACTCCTTGGGAGAAAGATTGGGCAGTCTACTTCCATAGAGATACTGCCTCAGAAACCCAAAGAGGGGTCGCTAAGAGTCTAATTGACTTGATGGCAGTGAGGTTTTTTGAGTGGGGGTTGATAGAAGGAAATCTGCAATAGTGGATAAAGCATTCATTTGCTAATGAAAAGTTTGGCCATTCAAACCCACCAGCTGCTCCACAAAAGAAAGATGAGGCAGTTTGCTTCCATAAGATTTATAGTCTTGGAAACCCTGTAGGATAGTTCTAATCTGTCCTATAGAGTCACTATGAGTCAGAATTAACTCAATGGCAGAGGGTTTTCTTTTATTTATTTATTTTTGAGTGGTTGATAGTTTGAGGAAAATAATTAAAATAATTTACTTTAAAGGGAATTATCTGGAGTTATCTCTTTCAACTGTCACTGTGTTTAATCAGTTACTAAGTTATCTCTTTTATTTGTTGTTTTTCTTTCCATACTGTTGCAAAATCTTTTTCTTTCTTACCCAGGCTATTAAAATGTTAGACAATTTCATTACGGTTGTAACTTCTCTCCTAAAGCACTCCTTGTTGTTGTTGCTAGCTTCCCCTCAGTCTATCCTTGACTCACGATGACCCCATGGACAACTGAATGAAA
>NW_006942418.1:0-1167 GCF_000298275.1 Orycteropus afer afer | reverse complement strand
ATGAGATGTTCTTGCATTTATGTAGATCTCTTATGGTTTCCTGAAGCAGTTTTTTATAGTTTTCTTTGTATAGGTCTTTTGTGTCCCTGGTAAGATTTATTCCCAAGTATTTTATTTTTTTTGGTAGCTATTGTAAATGGTGTTGAGTTCCTTATTTCTTTGTCAGCATTCTCTTTGCAGGTGTAGAGGAATCCAGGTGATTCTTGGATGTTGATTTTATATCTTGCCATGATGCTAAATCTCTCAATTAGTTCCTGTAGATTTTTGACTAACTCTCTTGGGTTTTCTAGGTACAGGATCATATCATCAGCAAATAGGCATAATTTGACTTCTTCCTTACCAATTGGGATGCCTTTGATTTCCCTTTCTTGCCTTATCACCCTGGCTAGGACTTCCAGTACAATGTTGACTAGAAGTGGTTGTAGCAGGCATCCTTGTCTGGTTCTTGTTCTCAAGAGGAATGGTTTCAGTCTCTCACCATTGAGAATAATGTTGGCTGTGGGTTTTGCATAAATGCCCTTTATTATGTCGAGGAATGCCCCCTCTATTCCTATTTTGCTGAGAGTCTTGATCAGGAATCGGTGTTGGATTTTATCAAATGCCTGTTCTGCATCAATTGATATGATCATGTGGTTCTTCTCCTTGGTTTTACTTATGTGGTGGATGATGTTGACTGTTTTTCAATGTTGAACCATCCCTGCATACCTGATATGAACCCCACTTGGTCATGATGAATGATTTTCTTGATATGTTGTTGCAGTCCGTTGGCTATGATTTTGTTGAAGATTTTTATATCTGTATTCATGAGGGATATTGGTCTGTAGTTTTTCTTTTGAGTGATGTCTTTGCCTGGTTTTGGTTTCAAGGTTATGCTTGCTTCATAAAACGAGTTAGGGAGGATTTAATCTTTTCTATGTTTTGCAATCATTTGAGTAGGATTGGTATCAGTTCTTCTCTGAATGTTCTGTTGAATTCTCCAGTAAAACCGTCTGGGCCAGGACTTTTTTTAGTTGGTAATTTTTTGATGACCTGTTCAATTTCTTTTGTGATGGGCCTGTTCAACTTTTCCACATCAATCTGTGTTAGTTTAGGTAAGTGGTGTGTTTCTAGACATTTGTCCATTTCTTGCAGATTTTCAAATTTGTTGGAGTATAGTTCTTCATAGTA